>NW_006922273.1:536548-539027 GCF_000298275.1 Orycteropus afer afer | reverse complement strand
CTTTCTTGCCTTATGGCCCTGGCTAGGACTTCCAGTACAATGTTGAATAGAAGTGGTGATAGCAGGTAACCTTGTCTGGTTCCTGTTCTCAAGAGGAATGGTTTCAGTCTCTCTGCATTGAGAATAATGTTGGCTGTTGGTTTTGCATGTTGTTGTTGTTGTTATGTGCCGTCAAGTTGGCCTTGACTCATAGCAACCCCTCCTTGGGTTTCCGAGGTGGTATCACTACAGAAGTAGGATTGCCCAACCTTCCTTCCAAGGAGTGGCTGATGGGTTTGAACCACCAGCCTTCTGGTAAGCAGTCAAGTGCCTTAGGCATAGATGCCCTTTATTATGTTGAGGAAAGTCCCTTCTATTCCTATTTTGCTGACAGTTTTGATCAGGAATGGGTGTTGGATTTTAACAAATGCCTTTTCTGCATCAATTGATATGATCAGGTGGTTCTTCTCCTTTGTTTTATTTGCATGGTGCATGATGGTTGTTTTTCTAGTGTCGAACAATCCTTGCATGCCTGATATGAACCCCACTTGGTCATAATGGATGATTTTCTTGATATATTGTTGGAATCTATTGGCTAGGATTTTGTTGAAGATTATTGTATCTATATTCATGAAGGATATTGGTCTGTAGTTTTCCTTTTGAGTGATATCTTTGCCTGGCTTTGGTATCAAGGTTATCTTGCTTCATAAAATGAGTTAGGTAGGATTCCATCCCTTTCTATGTTTTGGAATAGCTTGAGCAGGAATAGCGTTAGTTCTTCTCTGCAAGCTTGGTGGAATTCTCTGGTGAAACCATCTGGGCCAGGACTTTTTTAGTTGGTAATTTTTTCATGACCTGTTCAATTTCTTCTTTTGTTATGGATCTGTTCAACTTTTCTACATCAGTCTGTGTTATTTTAGGTAAGTGGATGTTTCTAGAAATCTGTCAATTTCTTCCAGATTTTCAAATTTGTTGGAGTACAGTTCTTCATAGTATCCTGATATTATCCTTTTTATTTCAGTTGGTTCTGTTGTGATGTCACCCATTTCATTTCTTATTTGTGTTATATTTATTCTCTCCCTCTTTTCCTTTGTTAAATTTGCCAGTGGTTTGTCAATTTTATCAATCTTTTAAATTTAGTAAGGCTTGCTGTATGGTCTAACATATAGTCTATCATGGAAAATGTTCCATGTGTACTGGAAAAGAATATATATTGTGTTGTTGTTGGGTGAAGTGCTCTGTAGATGTCTGTAAGGTCAAGTTGGTGGATTGTATTGTTTAGGTGTTCTGCATCTTTGTTGAGTTTCTTTCCAGTTGTTCTATCTTTCATTGAAAGTGGTGTATTAAATATTCCCACTATGACTGTGGAGTCATGTATTTGGCTTTTCAACTCTTTTAATGCCTGATTTATGTATTTTGGGGCTCTTTCATTGGGTCCATAGATATTTATAATGGTTATATCTTCTTGTTCAATTGATCCTTTAATCATTATATAATGTCCTTCCTTGTCTCATAGGTGACTTTTGCCTTAAAGTCAATTTGATCAGAAATTAATATTGCCACTCTTGTTCTTTTACTGTTGCCATTTGCTTGATATATCTTTTTCCAGCTTTGGATTTTTAGTCTATTTTTGTCTTTGTCTCTAAGGTGTCTCTCTGGTAGACAGCATATTGATGAGTTTTGTTTTCTTATTCAATCTGCAACTCTCCATCTCTTTAGTGGTGCATTTAATCTATTAACATTCAGTGTAATTATGGACAAGTATGAATTGGTTGTGGTCATTTTGCTGTGTGTTTTTTCATGATGTTCCTGGTTTCTTTGTTCCATATAATTTTCTTTGTTGAGGTCATTATGTTTATGGATCATGTTTTCATTTCCTTTATTGCTGTTGCTTTATTATTGCTGCATATTTGTTCTTGTCCTCTTTTTTATTGTGATGTGAAGGTATATCAGTTTTCGTTGAGGTTACCCTGTGATTCATGATTTTCTCCTCAAGTTTAGAACAGTCCATTCTATCTTGCAAGTACCTTTACTTCCTCACCATTTAGAAGTTCTGTAACTACACAGTATTTTCCCTCTTTTTGTTTTGTAGCTGTCCTCACTTACCAATTGATGTCTCTAGTTCCCTGTTTACAGTCTTGTAAGCTTATTTTACTTTGGATATATGTCCACAGCTGTGGTTTCTGGGTTATGTCATCTTGTGTATTAATGGTTGGTTGTTCTTTGCTACTTTTGATTCTCTGTTCAATGGACTCCCTTTAGTATCTCTTGTAAGTTTGGTCTGGTTTTAACAAATTCCCTTAGTTTCTGCTTATCCAGAAATCTCCTAATTTCATCATCACATTTGAGGGACAGTTTTGCTGGGTATATAAATCTTGGTTGAAAATTTTTCTCTTTCAGGGTTTTATATATACCATCCCATTGCCTTCTGGCTTGCATGGTTTCTGCTGAGATATCAGAGCTTATTCTTACTGGTTGTCCTTTGTAAGTAACTTTTTGT
>NW_006922273.1:516169-536006 GCF_000298275.1 Orycteropus afer afer | reverse complement strand
TCTCAATCCTTTGAAGATACCTAAATATAATTCTTTTGAATTCCTTATCGGAGAATTCCAATGCTGCTTCTTCTTCAGGGATGTGTTCTGGGTCTGTATCCTGCCCCCTTGTTTCTACCACTTTATCTTACTTCTTTGTGTGGACTGTGATGGTCTGTCATCTCCAAGACATTGTGGCATTATTGTATTTAGATATCTGTTAACTCTTTGTGAAGAACAGCTAAGATTGATTCAGGCTTTTCTAAGTGGTTGTTTATAATTTTCCGGTTGGTTATCACAAACCTTTACCACTTCATTGGATTTCATCTTGGTTCCCCACCACAATGCTGAGTTAGGGAGGCCAGGAGGCTACCTGTGTGGGCAGTGAATAAGCGAACACCTACCATAGGGTATGGCAAGTGAAGGAGGAGTGCAACACATGGAGTAGGACTCTGCTTCTGTGTGGTTCCATGCTCGATATGTGTGTGTGTGGGTGTGCTGGCCTCTACCTTCTTCTAGAAGTGAGGGAGTGTGGAAGGTGGACACTGTGCCACCATCAGGCAAAGAATTTGAGGCTTGAGCTTCTGCAGGAATGGGTCTTAATTTGTAATTGGCCTTATAGCAGTGGTTCTTAACTATGGATTATACATAAGTTGGATGTTCATAACCTGGGGACTGCCAGTACATCCAAAGGTACATGGTTTAGAATTATAATACATATTTTTTTTGGAACACAATTAAATCCATAACAATACTTTGACTATTTTGGCTTTGCAGATCTCTCAAGCCTCAGAATTTTCAAAGGTACCCCATTTCTCCCTAGTAAGAGCTAGCATTTCTCCTATGCATAAAGACACTGTAGGGGCATTTCCCCAATAAGGCAACAAGTGTCCCACTCAGATGCTAACATGACTCCTATCCTAGCTGCCAGGCTGATAAACCAAACCAAAAAAATCAAAGCCACTTGCATTCGTTAGATTCTGACTCATAGTGGCTCTATAGGTCAGTGTAAAACTTCACCATAGGATTTCCAAGGCTGTAAATCTTTATGGAAACAGACTTCCTCATGTTTCTCCCACAGAACAGCTGGTGGGGTTAAACCACCATCTTTTGGTTAGCAGCCAGATACCACCAGAGCTCCTTGCCAGGTTGCTAAGCAGGATTAAATCCCAGCATAAATTTACTGAGGGATGTTGGGCCTGATAAGGGAGGAAAGAGATTATTCTTTGAACAATCTGCAAGAATTAGCTAGTATGCACCAGCAGGAGCCAGGGGAATGGTCCTGCTACTGAATTTTAATGGTGATCACTGTGATCAGAATATATGGCTGGATAAACAAGATTTCATTGACTTGGAGGCACTTTCTCAGGACTTTGGGCTTAAAATCCTGATAAAATATCTGGGAGAGAGGGAAAACTCACTGCTAAGGGATCTCTTAAAAGCTTGAGCAAAGGATGATGGTCCACTCTGAGTAATGTAGAAATGCCTGGGTTGCCTTACAGATGGTAAGGAAGGAATGAAGTAGCTAAGAGAAGTGAGTACACAGAAATGGATATATTATATGAGTCCAGAAGACCCACCAGAGATTTATGTTCCATAGGGGGACCCAAGAACATGCTATTTACCAACACCATTAGGAATGTGTTAGTGAGAGGGACCCCAGCCAGCATTACTGAGAAGTTCAGTGGTGTCTCTCTGCAAACCAAGGCTGACAGTAGGAGAAACAGTCAGAGAGCTGAAGTTGTTAATAGACAGAAGGATACTCTAGCTTGTTTGCCAATGGTTCAGAACCCTCTGAAATGAAGGTTTGGGTAATGTCACCCGGTAAGCTATCTGCTGAGGTGACAGGTGAGGGGAATTCAGTCTGTTTCCAAAAGGTCACAGCCTTGGAAACTCCATGGAGTAATTTTATGCTGCATACATAGGGTCACAGTGAGTCAAAATTGGCTCAAAAACACCTAACAAAGACAGTGAAGGAGAAAGATGATGAGTTCTAGTTATGGCCATGAGACCATCTGCAGTGATGATGGCTATGGTTTTGACCACTAATTTTCCTTACTAGTCTTCCTTTCCTAAGTTTCCCTTCAGAAGAATAGTATATGGGAACCATGGAGGAGCTGCTCCCCAGACTTGCATGAGGAAGTAGATCTGTGCAGCATAAGAGACAGATTACCATGACTAATGGAGCTCTGCTGCTCAGGTCTCCCTTCAAAAGAATTTTGCAAGTAATGACAACCTCCAGTTGCCACACCTCTACATTTCTTGGAGGTAGTCGATCAGGGCCATTTCTGTGTGACTACTTATCTGTCTTGCTGAGATTTTTTCAAACCTGCAGTGCAGTCTGGAGCTCTTCCTTACCAAGTCTTCCTTCTTTTGGTGTCCCTTTCACAGGTGTCAGAATTGCATTGTGGTCTGAAGGATCTACAACTTTATTCTTCTTTCTTTTCCCTCTATCCTTCATAAGCATTTTCCTAATAAAGCTTTCGCACAATACTACTTTGTCTGCTTCTTGGAGGACTCAAAGTAACGTAGCATGTATGTGTAGACTCAGGGTTAGCTGAATGAAAGTGGAGAGGTTGGTGAAGGAGGAATGTGCTGTATGCATTTCCTAGATTAAAGACGCAAGTGCTGGCAAATGCATATTTTGAGTTTTAAACAACATTAAATGTTTCAATGTTCTTTAAAAAAATTGGAAAATGAGTATTCCTTCATATTAAGAATGATTAATAACAGGAAGAAATAGTTGTGTTTTTCTTTTTTCCGAGTAACTAAATATTCTCCCAACTACACTGCAAAGAAATATATTTATTGGACTAGCATTAAAAAACATATTAAAGGCTCATTAAGGTTAAGTGGGTCATATGGTACAAAGCAATGATGCCAATTATTCTTTATCTTTGTTTAGATTGTATATGCATAAGAAATAGAGGAAAAGATCCAACAGTTAAGAATGCTGTAGTCTATAAAGAACATTATTAGCATTTTAAATAAGCAATTAATACATTTTTACTTAAACAAATATAGTATATTTTGTGTACCGTTGAGTTAACTAAAGATAAATACGAGAGAATACCTTCCTCTGCTCTCTAAAAGGTTAAACAGTGGAATTTCCTATTTGCTTCCATGCAGTATTCCAAGAGGCAAGCATGGTTCTGCCTGTGTAAACCAGTGAGGAGGGCAGATCTTCTCTTCCACCTAGAATTCTGCATCCTTTCACCCAGAAGCATTTAATGGCTCCATGCTCCCATTTGCAGCACCTTTTCTGGGTCTTTCCTTCTCAGAGAATGTATCCTAAAATATACCTTCCTTCATGCCCTTCAGAATTCCCTTTTCCTCAGTGACCATAGCTTCAGAGGGTATGATGTCTGAAATTTTATATCACATGCTGTGAGTTGTGAAAAATGCCATACCTTAACTCAAGGGATTAGAAATGTCGAGGGAAAACATCAGGTATCAGCTGCTCTCTGGTAGAATGTATGCTAATGGGCAGATGTTTGTTGTTCTCTGCATTGAGGCAGGGCTTACCTTGGATATATATGTCCACAGAGAGTACCATCCAGAGCATAACAAATACAGAGTACATTTGAATCTTTCGCTGCTTATACATTTGCTCCTTTTAATAATGTCTCTCCTTCACTTTCTCTATATGAACAGACCTGAAAATAATTTTAGAATTTATTTACATGAAGGAATAAGTGAAGAGTTCCTTTTTCACAACAATCTACAAAAGAAACAGAAATAAGGGAATATATATTGTAGTTGAGGAAATATAAACAATTCATTTAACCAAAGGGAAAGAGTGGGCAAAAATGAAAGATTAAACTTGAACAGTAGACAGATGCCAATTCTAAAGAGTGTAGGTATCAGTTTGTATTTCAGGAAGGTGTCTCTGGAAGCTACGTGCTGTGCAGATACAGGGCTACTCTGGCAATTACATTATTCTAGGCAATAAATGATGAAATCCTGATCTGAGATGGTATTGGTGTGGATAGAGGGAAAGTAAGGATTTGAGGAAGATTTAGAAGGTCAAGGCATTTGGACTTGCTGCTTGAATGTATAATGAGAGAAAGTATTCAAAGATTACACCCACATTCTGAAAAATTAACTATTTCATGATCAAATTAATTTCTGTTTTGAATTTTTTGTTGATACCATGTGTTGTCAGTAATGAAAAGCATGCTGAAATCAAGGGAAAAGCTTTTTGAGGTAATATGCATTTTGATACAATTAGTTGGTATATTTATGTCTCAAGTGGGCTCTGGTGGTAGGATTGGTGGGTTGAGATCTCTTTCTTCAGATTGATAGTTCACAGGTCCCTGCCAGGAGGTAGCATAAACTACAACTGAAATAGCAGCTTTCCAACAAACCTGAGAGGCTGAAAATGTTGGTGGATGATATATGTTTCATGGGTGACAAAAGGGTTTAAGATCGTGGTATCACTTGGCAGGAGAGGGATTGTCAGAAGAAAGAAGGATGTGAGAAGAAACGGAGATGTTTGAAGAGGGAAAAATTGCTCTTTGGGGCTATACTGGAGTATAGCTGTCAGTGGAGTTGAAATCGCCAAGTGAAGATGTTTGGCCTGTATTTGGGTATATATATCTGGAACAGAGGAAAGCAAATTGGAATAGAGATATAAATCATAGAGATATAATTCAAAATTGGAACACCATAAATATGAGTTATAAGAAAACATTATTATGAGAGAATCATATTTCAAAATGGAAAAGACCATGTATATATAGAATCTTGATATCTCAAAACATTTTTTAGATTTATTGCAGAAACTGTAGGCTAAAAGGGACCATTACAGTTTGTCTAGTTCATCATCTTGCCTTCTGGGAGCAAGACTTATTCAATTCAGAGAGAACATCCTATTCATTTATAACACTGGAGAGAATTTAGAAAACAATGATGTTAATGATTGCCCCACCCACTTCCTCTTCACTCCAAATTTGAACAGGTTTAGGGCTTCCCATGGTAAAAGTGATTAAAAAGGAGAGGTTCCTGAAATAATGTTTCTTTTTTCCCCTCCTATTGCCATCTCAATACTCTGCCATATTTTCCTTCATAGGCAAAATACATAACCTGCTAAATTTTGCTTTTTCTCATGCTTGACTTCAGTATATCATCTCATTGCAGTATTTCTCTTTATAGCTGTGGAGAGCAATTCTCTTAGGTGATGTCAGTAGGAATAGAGTTCACTAAATTCCACTGTGGCTGACAAGGAAAAATGTAAATGCCCTCAGAAAAAGTGTCCAGTAATTATTTAAGTGTTATGTCATATCACTTAGACTATGGGTCATTGATTAACCATAAAAAGGAACTAAGTTTATCACGCTATCATTCTAGTTTGGAGTAATTTAGTATTGGGAAAGATTATACGTATTGCTTAATCAATTATCTCTTGCTTGCTTAAAAGACTTTAAAATGATTGAATGTAGGTTTTGGAAAAGAAGTAGTTTACAGACTGTAGTCCTATCATTTCAGATGAGGAAACTGGGAACAAAAATGTGTGACAGACTGGTTGAGAGCCATTTAGTGTATTATTCACAGGCTATTCACTTTGCTATGCCAACACTTTTACAATTGCTATCTTGCCTTCTTACAACATGAAACTTGTAGAAGGCTGCAAAACTAAATTAACACAGTCCAAAACCCAGTGAACATGTCATCACTGAGTTGATTCTGACTTGTGACAACCCAATGTGTGTCAAAGTAGAATTGTTCTCCATAAGGTTTTCAAGGACTGATTTTTCAGAGGTAGCTTGCCAGGCCTTTCTTCTGAGGCATGTCTGGGTGGGCCTGAACCTGTAACTTTCAGTTAGCAGGCAAGCACATTAACAATTTATGCCACCCAAGGACTGTACAAGCCTGATATGGTGATGCATACATGGCCATGTCAGTTTGATTCCCCCCTAAGGAGGGCCAGCACACAAATGGTTCATCAAGGGAATTGATCCAAAGGAGCAAAAGAAAGGGATGGGGAAAAGGACAGAAGAAAGAGCTAATTTTAGGGTATATTTCAAGGCTACTGCTTGGAGGAATAAGAGCTTCATTTTTCTGGGATCGCCTAGGAATCACATAGGAGACTTCCCAGAATCAATGAGAAAAATGGGATACATTTATTTATCACTCCTGTACCCCATTGTTTGGAAATTTTCCCTGTGCCTCTCCCATATTTCTAGGTTGCAATTGTGCAGGGCTAACAGCAAACTCCTTCACTCTCCTGTTGTTATTGATATGTGCCATCGAGTCAGACACAACTCACAGCGAACCCTCCTTGGATTTCTGAGGCAGTATCACTACGGAAGTAGATTGCCCAACCTTCCTTCTGAGGAGCTGCTGGTGGGTTTGAACCTTCTGGTTAGCAGTCAAGTGCCTTAGGGACTACGCTACCAGGTCTTCACTCTCTTGCAGAAATGTTAATAATGTGCAGTGGATGCTACAATGAGTTGAAGTTGAGTTTGATTTTGGTTGGTACTGTCCACTGAAGCCTTACTGAAATCTGATATGGCTGATTACTGTGACCAGAACATCATAGATGTCTGTTCTAATGGACTCTGGACTAAAACAAGCCTGAGTTCAAATCCTTGCTTGTTCATTTATCAGTTCCGTTTATTACTTAGCATTATGGAGACTCAATACTCATTTTTCCCATCTAATGTTTTGATGTTATGTTTATCCCATTGGATTGTTGCAAAAAAGACTTACAGTATTAAATGTGTCAGTAAATAATGGTTGATTCTTTGCTTGGCAGTATTTATCAAAAGACAAATTTATATTGGATATTTTTAAACACTTAAAAAAATGCAGTGGCAAGACAGCATACCACATCATCACACTGTCATGAGGCTAGACTGCACAAACCCTGGGAAGTGTCATAGTGAGAGTCCCAAGTACATCAAGAAAAAAGAAAGCATGAATAACACTAAAATAATTTTTCATGGATGGTCAGATATCTAACTGTGGTAAGAAAGTGGGAAAGAGCCAGTTTTAATAGAATGGCAGTGGCTCATTCTTCATGACTATTAAGAATTATAAGGTTTAGATGATTAGAAATGGAAAGGACTAGCAATTACTATGAGACAGGAATGATATTTTTGAAATTTATTCTTATTATATAAGTGTCTGTGCCCTGAAAAATTACATATATCTGTGTAATACCAAAGATTTCTCACGATGTATTCCTAACCCATATTTGCATGAGATCAGAGGACTCCCGTTGCTAGCAAGAGAGGAAAGCCTTAAATATAAAAGATTAAATTATTAAAATAACAGTGGATCTGTACTTATGTCTGCATGGAAAAAGGGATTAGATACACGCTGGGTAGATGCCAAAGTGTGTTGCCAAGTTGTTCTGGATTTCTTGATGATATTATGGTAAAAATATTCATTTTGTTAAATATGTCCGTGAGTGTGCTATGCTATTTGGAAATACTTTCTATACTCAAGATTTAATCTGCTTTTGAATTTCAAAATTCCAGTTTCAAATTTGGAATTCTCACAATTTCCACATTCTGAATTTTTTTTAAAAAATATCTATTTTCACTTTTGAACTCCATTTGGCTAATAAAAATATATTATGAATTGTGGAAAATGTAACCAATGTCTTGAACTACACACACACACACACACACATAAATATATATATGAACATACATATATAGATATAGATATAGATATAGATATAGATATAGATATAGATATAAACTAAGACCAAACTCACTGCTGCTGAGTGGGATCTGACTCACCAGAGACCCCTCCTTGGGTTTCTGAAGTGGTTGTCACTAAGGAAGTAGATTGCCCAACCTCTCTTCTGAGGAGTGCCTGGTGGGTTTAAACCACCAGCCTTCTGGTTAGCAGTCAAATGCCTTAGGCACTACACCACCAGAGCTCCCATGTGTGTGTGTGTATAAAATTGTTAAAATGGGAACCTAATTTGCATGTATACTTTCACCAAAGCCACAATAAAATATTATAAATGAAAGAATACATAAATAGTTTCTGCATGAAAGATAAGTGATTATAAAATTCATAACTCATAGTAAGGAAGATAAAGCACATTGTGAAACTGGTTTTCTCCTCAGCCAGATACTTATGGGACAGTACCACTATTTTTTAGCACTTAACGTGTACAGTGATTATGTTTGTGTGTCACCTTGGCTGGGCCTGATTGAGTGGCTGGGCAGCTGGTGGTAGTTATTCCCCATGATGAGACTGTCAATCAACTCCATGGTGGGACCTACCACAAGCAGCTCAGTAGCTGCTTTAGGGATGTGGTCTGCTTCCCATATATAAGAAACAGCTTTGGGAATAGTCTCTACTTTATGGCATGCTTGAACCCTGCATGTAGCTGTGTCTTTGTTCAGCAGCCTGCCATGCTGTGCTGACCTTGAAACTTTCAATGGACTTGAGTTAATGGCCTGCCATGTGGTTTGGTAACATCAGGACTGTGCCTTTTTATTTGTCAACCATGGGCTTGTCAGCCTCAGCAGCCAGCAGCTGTCTGAGTGAAGAAAAGCCTCTAGCTTCAGTAGGCTGGGAGCAGGAGGCAGAGCTGGACCCCAGGGTTGAGGGTCTTTCACCCAGCCCCTAGAGCCTGGTACTTTGAACTCGGACTTAACGCCTCCAAATAAATAAACAGGAGTAAGAATAAACTCCTGTTTGCTCAAACCATTCCATTTCTGGTAGATATTCTTGTCAGAGTGGCTCTAGGTAACCAGAACAATGAGCAAAGGCTCTCTCTATTAGTAGTGAGTGTAGTAAACACATAATCTATTTCTAAGTACAGTTCAGTCTGGTGGCAAAAAAAGGAGAAACATTGGTCCAGGTAATTTCTCAAATTATCAATTTTTCCTGTGTTTCAGGATAGAAAAGAGAAAAAGGCAATGAATCCATTATTATTGATATAGCTATTTATAAGAAAAAAAGACAATAAGAGGTCAGTCATATGTTATACTTATAGCCCAGACATCAACAACCTATGTGTATAACATAAAATAAAATTTTTTAAATCAAAATCAGGTTTCCATGAACCTCCACCCATCTGTGTTGCTGAACATAAATTTCTATCAATATATTCTCCATTATTTTCAATCTCAAAATCCAGCCAATCAGTTACAGTCACCAAGAGTATTACTTTTCTTGTCCTTCCAAGGCTCTTGTTTTTCCAGATACACTGCTTGAGAAGCCGTTTGGTCAGTTTGTTTTGAAATCCCCGATGTCAATGTTACACAGCTCGGTTCTGGATGTTTTCTCCCAAGACTTCCCTCAAAAAACAAACAAACAAACAAACACAACACTTCATTTTATTAAGAAAGCAGATTCAGCAAGGATAACCAGTGTGACTGAGGTCATACAGCTAAAACCGGAATCGAAATCCAACTAAGTCTGTCTGAGACCATACAAACCACTCCAAATATGATTTTACTGAATATTAAGTATAAATAATTTAAGGTCCTGAGATGTTTGCTGCTTTGTATAACCATTATGCCATTGTAAGCCAGTAACCACCAAGTCAACACAGACTCGTGCTGACCCTTCGTGTGCCAGCGTAAAAGTGTGCTCCACAGGGTTTTCAATGGTTAGTTTTTCTGAAGTAGATCGCCAGGTCTATGACATTGTGGAACATCAGTTTAAAAGGCCAGCTGCTAAATTTAGAGTTGTATTTTTTAAAAAATGTTTGCCTTTGAATATAGTTAACTCATTTCACTAATCATTTTTGAACATAAGATTCAAATTTGGTAATGTTGATCATGACATGAAAAAACGATATTAGTAGGATATATGTTTTGATTTTTTTTCTAGTTGTGTTGTTAGATTTGCTTTCATGCATTTATATGCTGTCACCTAATTTACTTTTTAAATCTAAGAATTCTCAAGACAATGAAAATTATTAAGAATTAGCATTGTATTTCATTGCTATTGTAAAGAGTGATATTAAGCATGTTATTAAAAAACCAAACTCACTGCCATCATGTTGGATCTGACTCATAATGACCCCTCCTTGGGTTTCTCAGGTGATATCATTATGGAAGCAGATTGCCCAATCTTCCTTCCTAGGAGTGGCTGATGGGTTTATGCAGATATTAAAGAAATTATGTAGAGCTGGAAAATAATATAATGAAGGACATATCAGGAAGTATATTGGTGAGTAATTTGACATAAAAGTTTGGAAGCAAATAGAGATCGCAGTCTTCACACTTTTCTAGAAACTCATCAAAGTAGGTTTATAATCTTGAAATATGAGGCAAAAGTAAAGAAAGAGCTTTTGGTAAATTCTTTGTTTTTTGAATCAATCAGCTGCAAGAAAGGAGCATTTTTGTTTCAAGTATCAGAGTTTAAATTGGGATTTTGTTTGTCTTAGTCCAGAAAGAAAGAAGCCAAGTTGAGACACACTAGCAAATGCTCAAATTATATCATGAAATCAAACTCATCCAGGCAAGAGAGAATATAAATAGCCACATTATTTTATTTACTTTGATTTTCTGAGAATCATCTTACTTGTTTTTATATATATCAAATACTATTTTCAGACATAGTATATTTTCCTATTCAGTGTTAAAGTAATGCACTCTTTAAAGGTTTGAGAGAATATTAATTTCATATCTAATGAGGAAAAGCATAAAATAGATCTGAGGTACAACCCCCATGGTGTTGGATGCCTTATACTATATGTTTCATGTAATTGATCTTTCTAGGCTGGATTTAAATGTATCAGCTTCATTGTATATCCAGCATCAAATTTTCCTGGTGTGAATTATATCTGACAAGATAATTTATAATATCTTCTAATGTGGAATTTAAAGTAAAAGTGAGAGTTGCATAAAGTATAAATAAGCAAAGCAAAAACAGTATAATAAAGAAAGAAGTTCCCTCTGATTTAATCTAAAATGATAGTAATTTTATAAGGCAGTATGTTGAATTTTCTAACAGGAATGAAAATGTATGAACCATACTTTCTCCAAGTAGTGAGTTCTTGGTTCCCTTAGGTAATTCATTTCTATTCAGTAAATAGATGTTCTGAGTAATCAGTTTATCTCTAAAAGGAACACAAAGCAAACTGTGGCATTATTTTCCACTAGTAGAGAATTATCATTCATAATCCAAAGAATAATGGACACTTTATTCAAAGGAATTTTGGAAAGTTCCATCATTCAATATGATAGCTTTCCCTGAGGCATTTGCTGATTAAAATCGCTTACTCTTATGAAAGAGTTAAGATAAAATTCATAATTCAAATAACATATGCAAACAGAATGCTGTCTCATTTCAGATTTATCTTAAGTAACAATGGAAAAAATCTCAACATGAGGCTGTCTTTTTACTTGAGTAGCTAGACTATTGGCATGTAAATCCTTAAAGTTGTTTTAATCTTTCTTAAAATAACTGCCATTCATTACTTATAAGAATGGTATTTAAAAATATTGTTGTTAGTTGCCAATGAGTTGGCCCCAACTGATAGGAACTGTATGTACGATAGAACAAAACACTGTTAGATTGTGCACCATCCTCACAATCATTGCTATGTTTGAGCTCATTGTTGCAGCCACTGTGTCAATTCATTTCATTGAGGGTCTTCTTCTTTTTTGGTGACCCTCTACTTTACCAAGCATGATGTCTTTCTCCAGGTTCTGGTCCTGATAACATGTCCAAATTTAGTACAGTAAAAACAAACAACATCTATCAGTAAATACATAGGTAGACATGCTGAATGCATGTGGGATGACAAGTGGGAATACACTCCATATGCAGGTTTGGCAGAGGATATTTCTATGGATCTATATGTATGTGCTACAAATATATTCAGGGATATTGAGGAACATACAGGGGAAAAAGTTCTGAAAACTTCTTAACCATAACCAAAGAACTTGTGGGAATGAGCCATTGGGCTTGAACATTTAGGACTACAGTCTCGGGGGCCATCTAGGTCAGTTGGCATAACATAATCTACAAAGACAATGTTCTACATCCTGCTTTGGTGAGTAGTGACCAGAGTCTTGAAAGCTTATGAATGACCATCTAAGATTCAACTATTGGTCTCTCCTCATCTAGAGCAAAGAAGAGTGAAGAAAATCAAGGAAGATTCAAGGAAACAATTAGTCCAAAGGGCTATGTAAACCACAGCTTTCACTAACCTGAAACCAGAAGAATTAGAGGGTGCCCAGCTACCACTATGGACTGCTCTGATCAGGATCATAATTGAAGGTCCTGGACAGAGAAGGAGAAAAAATTCAATATTTAGAACAAAACTCAAAGAGATAAAAATGACCAGACTTACTGGTCTGATAGAAACTGGTAGAATTCCTGGGACTATGGCCCTTAGGCATCTTTCAAGCCTGGAACTGAACTCATCCCTGGGGATCAACTTTCAGGCAAATAATAGGCCTATAAAGTGGGTAATAACACTAAAGAGGAATGTACTCTTCAGGACAGTCAACCATATGAGACCAAAAAGGCAGCATTTGTCCAAAAATAAAGCTCAGAAGACAGGAAGGGACAAGAAAGAAGGACAATGGAAAACAGAGAACCCAGGGAGGAAGTGCGAAGAATGTTACATTGAAGGGATGGTAATTAAAAAAAATTGCATAAATTGTTGAATGGAAAACTATTTTGCTCCCTACACTTTCACCCAAACTGCAACAAAAAGTGAAAACACACATACACAAAGCAAACACAAAGTAAGTGAGATGAAGCCTTGCCATTTTTGCTTCTAAAGTGCATTCTGACTATATTTCTTCCAAGAGAGATTTACTTGTTCTTCTATGGTATATTCAATAATCTTCACCAACACCATAATCTGAATGCATCAATTTTTCTTTGGTCTTCAATCATTGTCCAGCTTTCACATGCATATGTTGTCGTTATTGTTTGCTGCCTTGAAGTTGGCTCTATCTCATAGCGATGGACAAACGAACGAAGCATTGCCCTGTTGTGCACCATCCTCACAATCCTTACTATACTTGAGCCTATTGTTACAGCCATTGAGCCAATCCATCTTATTGAAAGTCTTTCCCTTTTTTGCTGACCCTCCATCATAGAACGACAAACTGACAGACAAGTGGTGAGCATGCATATGAGATGATTAAAAATACTATGTCTTGGGCTAGGTGCACTTTATTCCTCAAAGTGCTACCTTTGCTTTTGCTATTCAGAATTTAATTTTTATTTTGTTTCCTGAAGACATTTAGCATCAAGCAGTCCCTTAAGGTCATTATAATAAATATCAGTGATGTATAGTTCAGACCTTAGGAAAAAATTCTCACTATCTGTATTTTGCGATAGTCTAGATTTTAGTTATGTGTGTTTTTAATATACAGACAAATCTTTCTGTGACTTTTGAAGATTTTTTAAAATATGTGTATGGCTTTTTTATTTCTTATTTTTCTTTATCACAAATTTAATCTTATGTTATAAAACTGTCCTGAGTTTTACTGAGCAATAAAAATCTTTGCACACTGATCATAGAACCACAAGACCATTGGTGGATTTATCAGTTTGACTAATCTATAACCTTGTAGTTTATTGGGCAATAAAAGCAGCATCAGGATATGTTGTATTCACATATTATTTGGGAAAGTGCCGGCTAGTCATATTAAGAGTCTAAACTAATGCTTTTTGCTTGAGAATTATTTTTTATGTAGGAATTATTAAAAAGGATTGAGTTCAATATCTAGCTCAACATTTGTGGAACATCCTTGTAAATATTACACATCAGATCTCAGTAATCTAATATAAATTGCAATTTAATTGTATCTCTCTTAAGAAACGCTGGTGGCTCAGTGGTTAAGTGCTCTGTCCCTAACTGAAAGATTGGAGGTTGGAACCCATCAGCTGCTCTGTGGAAGAAAGATGTGCCAGTCTGCCTTCTAAAGATTACAGCTTTGGAAACACTATGTACTAGTTCTACTCTGTCTTATAGGGTTGCCATAGGGTAGCCATGAGTTGGAAGTGAGTTGATGGAAATAGATTTGGCTTTTTGCTTTCTTATGCTTGACGGAAAGCTTTTAGTTTCATAATAGCTGCTGAGTATAACATGGCACCTTATTATTATTATTACTATTGTTCCTAGTCTCTCAACATTTTTTTACTGATGTATAAAATACAACTGATCTTTGTATTTGGTCTTATATCTAGGAACTTTGTTAAACTCTCATCAGTTCTAATGATTAGTAGATTATTTTGTAGATGTAAATAATAGTAAAGGAGCTGCTTGACTGCTAACTGAAAGGTTGGCAGTTTCAACCCACCAGCTGTTCTGCAGGAGAAAAGACCTGGCACTCTGCTCCTGTAAGAATTACAGCCTTGGAAATCCTATGAGGTTGTTCTACTTTGTCATATAGGGTCACTATGAGTCGAAATAGACTCCACCAGACGCAACAATGTATTATGTTTTATTTCTTACTTTCTAATTTTTATACTGTTATTTTTCTCTTTTACTATACTGAATAGAACATATATACACACACACACACACACACATATATGTACACACATATATACATACACCTATATAAACATACACATAAACATATAAATACATACAAATACGTATATACACTGTGGAAGTTAAGGTTGTGTGCCAACTTGGCTGGGCCATGGTTTTGAGTGGTTGGGCAGCTTGATGTAGTTATTCCACACGATGATATTGTTAATCACCTCCATGGTGGAATCTACCCTGAGCAGCTCAGTAGCTGCCTTCAGGATGTGACCTGCTTCCAGTGCATAAGGAGAAGCTTTGAGAAAGGTATTCAGCTTTTGGTACATCTGGATGTTGCATTTGGCTGAGTCTTCATCTCAGCAGCCTGCCATGTTGACTGTAATCCTTGGGATTGTTCCTAGACTTGAATTAGTGGCTTGCCATGTTGTGTCCTAATCTTTAGACTATGTCATTTTACTGGTCAATCTTGGGTTTGTGAACCTCAACAGCTAGCAGTTGTGTGAGTCAGAAAAGGCCTCCAGCTCTAGTGGGTCTGGAACAGGGGGCAGAGTTGAAGCCCAAGGCTGAGCGGCCTTCACTCAATCCCTAGAGCTGGCACTTTGAACTAGGACTTCTAGCCTCCTAAACTATAAGAAAATTAATCCCTGTTTGCTAAAACCATCCACTTGTGGTATGTCTTTTATAGATAGCAGCACACAATGGCACTGGGTTTTGAGTTTATATACATATATACACATACACACATATATATACACACATACATATATATATACATGTATACAAACATACACACATATATACACAATGGACATATATACACATATACCCACACACACACATATATATATACATATATATACACATACATTTATACACACACACACACATATATATATATATGTTGTTGCTGTTGTTAGGTGCCATCAAATCTGCTCTGACTCATAGTGACCCTATGTGCAACAGAATGAAACACTGCCCGGTCCTGTGCCAGCCTCACAATCCTTGCTATACCTGAGGCAATTATTGCAGCCACTGTGTCAATCCATCTCATTGAGGACCTTCCCCTTTTTTGCTGACCCTCTCCTTTATGAAGCAAGATATCCTTCTCCAGGGAATGGTCTCTTCTGACAACATGACCAAAGTAGGTGAGACAAAGTCTGGCCATTCTCGTTTCCAAGGAGCATTCTGGCTACACTTCTTCTGGGGCAGATTTGTTGGTTCTTTTGGCAGTCCATGGTACTTTCAGTATTCTTCACTAACACCACAACATCAACATCAAAAACATCAGCTCTTCTTCGATCTTCCTTATTCTTTGTCGAGCTCTCAAATGCATATGATGTGATTGAAATTACATATATGCATGCATACATATATATATATATATATACATACACACATATACAAATACATAGATATATATGTATATATACACAGATACAAACATATACATATATAAACACATGCATATATACATATGTTCACATTCATATGTAAATACAAGCACCTATACATAAATATACACACACATGTATGTATATGCACCTATGTGCACACACACATGCATATATACAAACATACATGTATATACAAATATATATTCATGTACATACATACATATATATATACACACATCTACCACTTGTCTGTCAGTTTGTCGTACTGTGGTGGCTTGCATGTTGCTTTGAGGCCAGAGACTATGCTACCAGTATGTCAAATACCAGCAGGGTCACCCATGGTGGACAGATTTCAGTGGAGTTTCCAAACTAGGACAGATTCAGAAGAAGGAAGGGACCATGCACTTCTCAAAAAATTGGCCACTCATTGCAATTGAAAACCTTATGAATAGCAGTGAAACACTGTCTTTTATATTACTGGAAAACTTATAAATAGCCCTGAAACATTGCCTGATATAATGCTAGAAGATGAGCCCCTCCAGTTAGAAGGCACTCAGTATACAACTGGGGAAGAGCTGCTTCCTCAAAGCAGAGTTCCTCTTAATGATGTGGATGGACTAAAGCTTTAGTGACCTTCATTTGCTGATGGAGCACGAATCAAAATAGGAAGAAACTGCTGCAGACATTCATTAAGACTGGAATGTGGAATGTATGAAGTATAAATGCAGGAAAATTGGAAGTGGGTGAAAATGAAATGAAATGCATAAAGATCCATATCCTAGGCATTGCTGTTGTTGTTAGGTGCCGTCGACTAATTTCTGACTCATAGAAACCCCATGCACAGCAGAACAAAACACTGCCCGATCCTAGGCATTAGTGAGCTAAAATAGACTGATTTTGGACATTCTGAATCAGACAATCATATGATCTACTATGATGGGAATGACAAATTGAAGAGGAATGATGTTGCATTCATTGTCACAAAGAATGTTTCAAGATGTATCCTGAAATACAGTGCTGTCAGAGATAGGATAATATCTGTACACCTACAGGTAAGACCAGTTAAAACTACTATTATTCAAATTTACACATCAACCACTAAAGCCAAAGATGAGAAAATTGAAGATCTTTACTAACTTCTGCAGTCTGAAACTGACCAAACATGCAATCAAGATGTATTGATTGTTACTGGTGATTGGAATGTGAATGTTGGATACAAAGACAAATCACCAGTAGTTGAAAAATTTGGCATTGGTGATAGAAATGATTGCATGATAGAATTTTGCAAGACCAGCGACTTATTCATTGCAAATACCTTCTTTCAACAACATAGATGGTAGCTATACACATGAACCTCACCAGTCTGAATACACGGGAATCTATTAAATCTGTGGAAGGAGGGGATAGAGAAGCTCAATATCATCAGTCTTTTTATGTTAAGATGGTAATTATCTTATTTGTTAACTTATTTGGGGAATTAGGTTTTTTTTTTTCTGTTTTGCATACCTTTTTAATCAAACAGATAATGATAATTAAAAAAAAAAAAAAAAGAAGGTGGCAAGAAGCTGACTGTGGAACAGACAGACCATCAATTGCTCCAACACAAGTTCAAGTTGAAGTTGAAGAAAATTAAAATAAGTTCACACTAGTCAAAATATGACCTTGATTATATCCCACCTGGATTTAGAGACCATCTGAAGAATAGATTTGATCCATTGAACACCAGTGACTGAAAACCAGACAAATTGTGGGATGACATCAAGAGTATCATACATGAAGGAAGCAAAAGGTCATTAAAAACTCAGGAAATGAAGAAAAGACCAAAATAGAGGTCAGAAGAGACTCTGACACTTGCTCTTGAATGGACAATAGCTATGCAAGAGATCCACATCTGAGATTTGAACTGAGTTATTTTGGTCCCAGAACTCTGTACTTGATCACAATTCTATATTAGTTTCACAAAATGACTTGGAAAAAGTGCAGAAAATGTGCACTTAATGTGGCAGGCCTGAGACTATTATCCTTAGAAAAATCTGTGTAGCAAGTGCCCCTTATCTAGTGTTTGAGAATTTCCATGGTAAACAGTTCCTTACACTATATAAAACTTGTCTTAAATGATGAATGGCTCACTGTGCTTAAACTATTCAAACATTATGTTATGCAAATACTATGTTTTATGTTAAACATCTGTTTCCCTTCTGGACGTCTGGAATTTTGGCGTGTGTTAGGCAGATGGAGCCAATGAAGCCAGCCCCCAATAAGACTTTGGGCACTGAGGCTTTTATGAGCTTCCCTGGTAGACAACATTTCACAGGTAGTGTCACAAATATTGTTGTAAAAAGTAAGTATATCCTGTGTGGTTCCACTGGGAGAAAACTCATGGAAGCTTGTGTCTGGTTTCCTCTGGACTTCATTCCATGCATCTTTTCCTTTTGAATATTTTGTTTTCTAGCCTTTCCTATGGTAAATCATAACTGTGGGTTTGACTGTATGCTGAGACATTTAAGTATTCCTGATGAGTCACTGAAACTGGATGTGGTCTTGGGAACTCCTGGATGGGGAATGTCCACATTTTTCTATTATATGAAAGAATTGGTGTAAGAATGGAACTGTATGTTATTAAATTGAAACATTTTCCTATAGAACTATCTGGTATAACATTTTAAAGTTATGTATCCGGTTCTTCATTTTTAGATGGAAAAATCAAGTCTCAGTTAAGTTAAATACTAACACCAAGTCATATATTTAGTAAGAATCAGCAAGAATAGGTAAGAATAGATTTGAACCCCATTCTATTTGATTCCCAAACTCATAATCTTTAGTAGTGTATGTATTAATGTATTATTACTCCGTAAGTTTCTTATTCTAATTGTATTCAATTTCCATAACTTTAAAAGCATAACTTGGTATTTTAAATAAGTTGTTTCATCAGCATGAAGTAATTAAACGAATGTATCCTTGAATTTTGCAGCTAGGAAAATGGTTTAATAGTCATAAGCAGGAAGTGCCCTGATATCCTTAGTCTTAGTCAATGAGGAATTCTGTTTTCCAATATAGTCCTGGAATCAGGAAGTTAATTTTCCAATAAAAAGAAGTTAAAACACCTGTTTTGGAACACAGAGGAATAGTTCTTTCTCAATAGCTCAGGACACAAAGATAATTCAGGACATTAATTCCAAGTTGCAGGCTCAAAGGGGCTGTGCAGAGTGAGGCTATTCCTCAGGAAATAAGCCTAATTATTCAGCATCTTCACAGCCCATTTAAACCAATATTTGTGGAATACAAACTGTGAGCCAACCTGTGCTATGTACAAGAGAAGGATACAGAGATGAATTACAGTCTTTGTGCTATAGGATCTTAAAGCTAAGAGGAGAAGATAGAAATGTAAACACATTAAATGAAATATGGAAACTTTATCACTAGAAATATGCATAGGGAGCTGGAGCAGCAGAAAGGAGTGACATCTCAGGGTTTCCAGAGAGGATAAACTTGAAATGTGACTGAGTAGCTACTAGTAGGTAAAGAAGTCTAGATATTCTTATTCCAGGCTTAAGAAAATTTATGAACAAATGTTCACAGCTGTGGTATAATTAGAGCATAAATGGAAATCAGATCATAGAAGATGAATTTACAATAGGGAGAAAGGAAATACATGCAATGATCTTATTGTCTAGATGGTGTAACCTACGAAGACTTTAAGGAAGGAGTTAATATGATTTTAGATAGATCACACTGAGAGCAGTGTAGCAGGTGATAGATTAGGTGACTTGCAGATTTCTGACTTGGATATTCAATGAGAGAGGTAATTAACTGTGAAATGCAGTACTAGGAAAGAAGAACATAGCTGGAGTAAGACATATTCTATTTTGAGGTGGCCTTTGAAATGATTATTAACCATCAAGAGGAATTGTCTTACGTACTTTTCCTTCTTTTTTTTTAATTGTGATTTGGGTGAAAATTTACAGAGCAAATTCACTTTCCATACAGCAGTTCACATACACTTTGTCTCATGACATTGACTACA
>NW_006922273.1:485654-491397 GCF_000298275.1 Orycteropus afer afer | reverse complement strand
TGGTCAATGACATGAGACAAAGTATATGTGAACTGCTGTATGAAAAGTGAATTTACTCTGTAAATCTTCACCCAAATCCTAATAAAAATAAATAAATAAATAAATAAAATTTTGACCATCTTTGTTGTTGTTGTTATGTGCCGTCGAGTCAAACCCGACTCATAGCCACCCCTCCTTGGTTTCCGAGGTAGGAGCTCTGGTAGCATAGTGGCTAAGACACTTGCCTGCTAACCAGGAATCATTTTGAAAAAGTCAAGAAGTCAAGGAAAGGTTTATATATGAAAGGAAAATTTCTTTGTTAGTTACCAGGAATGGGACGGAAGGGGAGGGAAAATTCCTACATAGGATGAAAAACATTAACAGTTACTGGGAATGAGGGAGGGGAAAAGGGGAAGCTTTTAAATTTTTGCTAATGGCCATGGAATATTTTGGGAAAAGATAGCAATAATGGTGGCACAACATGGAAAATATCATCAATACCCCTGAGCAGTAAATGCAGAAGTTGTTACATTGGCAAGTGTCTTGTTGTCCATGTTTTCACCACAATAAATAATAAATAAATAAATAAATAATGATTGCAACTCCAGACATTAAGTTCTAAGTCATTACCAAAGCAAGAAGGAAGAAAAGGACAAGCAGAATACAGACTTTTCCCCTTGAATGACACTTTTAACCAGGAGGGAAAATCTTCTCAGAAGTCTCTTGTGACTTGTGGTTGTTCTGTGCTGTCAAGTGGATATTGACTCATAATGACCATCTAGGGCAGAGTAGAACTGTTTCTTATAGGATTTCCTAAGTTGCAGTCTTTACAGAGCTAACCAGAAGGTTGATGGCTCAAACCCACCGACCACTTGGCAGAAGGAACACTTACTTCCATAAAGATTTACTGCCTTAGGAACCCAAAGGGGGTCGCTATGAGTAGGAATCAACTGGATGGCAGTGAATTTGGTTTTGGTTTAGAGTCTTTACAGGAGCAGATCACCAGGGTTTTTTTTTTTTCATGGAACAGCTAGTGAGTCCTGCCTCTTATTCCTTAGGATGTATACCTAGTAATGAGATTGCTGGATCCAATGGTATTTCTATTTTCAACTTTTTAAGGAATCACCATACCACAGCGGTGGTCTCATTTTACTGTCCCACCAGCAGTATATGAGAGTTCCAATCTCTCTGCATCCTCACCAGCATTTGTTATTTTCTGTCTTGTTGAACTTTGCTGTTAATGCTGGAGTGAGACAGTTATCTCATTGTTATTTTGATTTGCATCTCTCTGATGGCTAACGATTGTAACATTTCTTCATGTGTTTGTTTGTTGGCTGCCTGAATATCTTCTTGGGTGAAGTGTCTGTTCATCTCTTCTGCCCATTTTTAATTGGTTTGTCTTTTTGATGTGGAGGTGTTTAAGTTTTCTAAAAACTTTAGAGATGAGTCCTTTGTCCAATATGTCATTGCCAAATATTTTTTTCCATTCTGAAGGTTCTCTTTTTACTCTCTTGGAGAAATCTTTTGATGCACATAAGAATTTAATTTTTAGAAGGTCCAATCATCTAGTTTATCTTTTGTTGTTTGTGCATCTTGGATTATGCTTGATAATCTATTTATGCCATAAATTAGAGCCCGTAAGTTTGACCCTATGTTTTCTTTGATAAATTTCATAGATTCTGGTTTCAATTTAAGTGTTTGATCCCTCTGGAGTTAGTTTTTTGTGTATGGTGTGAATTATGGATCTTGTTTCATTTTTCTGCATACGGATCTCCAGTTTTGCCAGTACCAATTGTGAAACAGACTATCTCTTCACCATTTAACGGATTTCAGATTTTTGTCAAAGATCAGATGACCAAAGGTTGATGGATCTATTTCCGGGTTCTCAATTCTGTTCCACTGGTCTATGTGTCTGTCCTTGTATCAATACCAGGCTGTTTTGAAAACTGTAGGTTTTGAGATCTAGGAGTGTGAGACCTCTTACCTTGTTCGTCTTCAATAGTGCTTTGCTTATCCAAGGTTCTTTATCTTTCCACATAAAATTAGTGATTGGTTTTTCTATGTCTTTAAAGAATATTGATGGAATACAGATTGGAATTGCATTGAAGGTATAAATTACTTTGAGTAAGTGTTGACAGTTTTACAATGTTCAATCTTCCTATCCATGAGCATCATATGTTCTTGCATTTAAGTAGATCTTTTATACTTGCTTTAAGTAGTGTTTTGTAGTTTTCTTTGTAAAGGTGTTTTGAGTACCTCATAAGATTTATTCCCAAGTTTTTAATTTTTTTGGTAGCTATTATAAATGGTATTGATTTCCTTTACAGAGACCTCTTTGCCAGTGTAAAGGAATCTAACTGATTTTTTGTATATTGATCTTTTATCCTGCCACTCTGCTAAATCTTTCAATAAGTTCCAGTAATTTTCTTGCTAATTCTCTTGTGTTTTCTATATAGTATCACATAATCTCCAAATAGGGATAGTTTTACATCTTCCTTACAAATTTGGATGCCTTTGATTTCCTTTTCTTGCCTTATTGTCCCGACTAGGACTTTTAGTACAATGTTCAATAGAAGTGGTGATAGAGGGTATCCTTGTCTGGTTCCTGTTTGCAAGGGAATGATTTTAGTCTCTCTCCACTGACAAGAACGTTGACTGTTGGTTTTGCATATATGCCCTTTCTTAGGATGAGGAATTTCCCTTCTATTCTGATGTTTCTGAGATTTTTTTTTTAAATCAGGAATAGATATTGGATTTTATCAAATGCTTTTTCTGCATCAATTGATATGATCATGTGATTCTTTTCCTTTATTTTATTTATGTGATGGATTACATTGATTGTTTTTCTAATGTTGAACCATCCTTGTATACCTATTATGAACCCTACTTGTTCATGATGTATAGTTTTTTGATACGTTGATGGACTGTATTGGCTAGGATTTGGTTGAAGGTTTTTACATTTATATTTATAAGGGATATTGGTCAATAGTTTTCCTTTCTAGTTGTGTCTCTGGCTGGTTTGGACATCAGGGTTATGCTTACTTCATACAGTGAATTTAGGAAGAGTCCCTCTTCCGTGTTGTGGAATAGTTTGAGTATGATTGATGTCAGCTCTTCTCTGAATGCTTGGTAGCATTCTCCAGTGAAACCATCTGGCCTAGGAATTTTTTTTGTTGTTGGTAATTTTTTTATGATTTGTTCAATTTCTTTGTTTGTTATGGGTCTGTTCAAGTTTCTTACCTCAGTGTGTGTTAGTTTAGATAAAGCAGCATGTTTCTAGGAATCATTTCTTCTAGGTTTTCAAATTTGTTGAATTATAGTTCTTCATAGTATCCTGAAAATATTCTTTATATTTCTGTTTGTTCTGTTATGACATCACCCCTTTTATTTATTTATTTTTATTTTTTTATTTTAAGAGCTTGTTTTACATTCAACATTATGTGTACATTTAGTTTCACTCCCTATTTACCTAAATGTCCAACCCTAACCCAGTCTCCTCCCCTCCCTACCCTGTAATGCTCCCCATGTGCCCCTCATATTTATGCACTCCTATTTTCCTGCATTTCCTCAATTTGAATGTTGGTCCTCTGGTGTCCTGTGGTCTATTGATCTAAGGGATGTATTACCATAGAGTATGTGGGTGCATTTTCCTGGGTTAAGTGGTCTGTGTGTACATCTTGTTAACTATTGGGCTGAAAGCCAGCCCTTGGGGGTGTGTTTTATTCCAGGCACAGAATGTATTTCAGGGCCACGGTATTGGGGTCTCACCAGATTTCATCTGACTAGTAATTCTGGTCATTATTGAGTTTTTGGATTTAGTTCTACATTTTCCCTCCCACTCTATCCAGGATTATTTATGTTATTTGCATCTTCTCCTTCTTACCCTTTGTTAAGGTTGCCAGTGGTTTGTTGATTTTCTTAATCCTTTCAAGAACCAGCTTCTAGTCTTGTTGATTTTCACATTGTCTTTCTATTTCCTGTTTCAATTATTTCTGCTTGAATCTTTATTATTTCTTCTGGTGATTGTAAGCTTTTTGTTGTTGTTGTTGTTGTTGTTGTTGTTGCTCTTTCTCTAGTTGCTGGAGATATTGGGTTAAGATGTTGATTTGGCTTTTTCTTCTTTTTTGATGTATGCATTTATTCATATAAATTGCCCTCTAATCACTGCTTTTGCTGTGTTGCAAAGATTTTGGCATGTTGTGTTTTCAGTCTCATTTGATTCAAGGAATTTTTTAATTCATTTTTTATTTCTTCTGTTACCCAGTTATTTTTGAGGAGGATGTTATTCAGTTTCAATGTTGTGGTGAATTGCTTGATGTGGCCCTTCTAGCAGTTCTCCATTTTGTGATGTATTGTAAATCCTAGTATCCACACCTGTTTGGGGTGGTGTGGTAGTTAAGGTCAGGTGTCAACTTGGCTGGCCAGCTGGTAGCAGTTGTTTCCTATAATGACTGGCAGTTGGCTGTGTGGTGGGATTTGCCATGAGGAACTGAGTAGCTGCTGATTGTTAAAGCCATTCACTTGGATTATTTCTGTTGGAGCAACACTGGTGGAATGTATCTTGAGTCCTGCCTTGCTGGAGGTTATAACTCAAATCACCACCCTTAGTTTCCTTGAGTGTATACCTATGAATCTCCTGGGAAGGTTTGTCCTCCTCTTGCTCTGGTTTTGTGTTTTGGCTCCTCATAATCTCACCCCTGGATTTGGGACAGCAGCCACTATCTGATCTGCTGAACGAGGTTCATCAAACGCCAAGAATTGGGAGGATCCTCCATACTTACTCACAGACCTGGGACTTGCCAGCCTGCCAGCCCCCACCAGCACTACATGAGACAATCCCTTTGGTGTCTGTGAGTTTTGTGAGGCATTACAGTGAAATACAGAACCCTAAGGTGGGGGAGGTTATTGAGAGGAGGAGGAGGAGTTAATGTCTGAAAGGATGGAGTGGCATGGTAGTTTGGACATTTGGGACATCTTTAAACTCACCTCATGGGGACCAGCCTTGTGATGATCTTTCTAAGAGAAATTGTTCCAGCACATGTGTTTGCTCTTTTTCTGTTGGTCATCTTAGTGTTGATTTCTAATTTTATAACATTGTGATCTGAGAAGATGTTTTGCAGTATTTCAGTATTTTTAAATTTATTCAGGCTTGCTTTGTGGCCTAACCATATGGTCAATCCTGGAGAACATTTTGTCTATGCTGGAAAAGAATGCATATTGTGTTGTTGTTGGCTGAAGTGTTCTGTAGATGTTGATAAGATCAAGTTGGTTGATCGTATTGTTTAGTTCTGCATCTTTGTTGAATTTTTTTCCAGTTCTATCTTTGATTGAAAGTGGTATATTTAAGTCTCCAACTATTACTGTGGAGTTATCTATTTGTCTTTTCAATTCTGTTAATATCTAATTTATATACTTTGTATCTGTTTCATTGGGTGTGTAGATATTTATTATGGTTATGTCCTCTTGTTCAATTGATCCTTTAATCATTATATAATGTCCTTCTTTGTCTTTTATGGTCATTTTTATCTGAAAGTCTATTTGATCAGATACTAATATTGCCACCCTTGTCCTTTTTTGGTTGCCATTTGCTTGATATATCTTTTTCCAACCTACACTTTTTAGTCTATTTTTGTCTTTGTGTCTAAAGTGAGTCTCTTGTAGACAGCATATTTATAGGTCATATTTTCTTATCCAGTCTCTAACTCTCCATCTCTTGAGTGGTATATTTAATCCATTTATGTTCAGTGTAATTATTGACAAGTAT
>NW_006922273.1:452954-485498 GCF_000298275.1 Orycteropus afer afer | reverse complement strand
CCCTTTTTTATTTTGATGTGAAGGTTTATTATTTTCCTTTGAGCTTACCCAATGATTTATTATTTTCTTCCCAAGTTTAAAAGAGTCTGTTCTATCTTGAAATTGTCTTGACTTCCACAGTGTTCTGGTTACCTAGTGTCACTCTGAGAGGAATATACCACAAATGGGATGGCCTTAACAAACAAGAGTTTATTCTTACAATTTGAAGGCTTTAAGTCCAAGTTAAAAGTGCGCGGCTCTAGGGACTGGGGGAAAGCCCCTCAGCCTTGGGCTTCAGCTCTGCCTCCAGCTCCCGGCCCACTGAAACTAGAGGTTTTCTTCACTCAGACAGCTGCTGGCTGCTGAGGCTGCCAAGCCGAAGGTTGACAAGTAAAAAGGCACAGTCCTGATGTTACCAAATCACACAGTGGGCCATTAACTCAAGTCCATTGTAAGTCCCAAGGTTGGCAGAGCATGGCAGGCTACTGAATAATGACATAGCTACATGCAGGGTCCAAGTGTGCCATAAGCTAGAGACCATTCCCAAAGCTGCTGCTTATATATGGGAAACGGACCACATACCCAAATCACCTAGCTATTCAGCTGCTTGTGGTAGATTCCACCATGGAGTTCATTGCTAGTCTCATCATGGGGAATAACTACCACCAGCTGTCCAGCCACTCAACCAGGCCCAGCCAAGGTGGCACACTAACATAACCACCACACACACTATTTATAATCTCTGGAACTACATCATTTTTTCCCTCTATTTGGTTTGAAGTTGTCCTCATTTACCAATTGATGTCTCTGGTTCCCTGTTTACCATATTGTAGACTTATTTTACTTTGGATACTTCTATAACTGGGTTTGTTTCTTGGTTATGGCATCACATGTGTTAATCATTGGTTGTTGTTTGCTGTTGGTTCTTTGTCTGAAGGACTCCCTTTACCATCTCTTGTAAGATTGGCCTACTTTAAAAAAATTCCCTTAATTTCTGCTTATCTGAAAATCTCCTAATTTCACCATCGTATTTGAGGAACAATTTTGCTGGGCATATAATTCTTGGTTAGAATTTTTTTTTTTTTCAGGGTTTTATATATATCATTCCATTGCCTTCTCACTTGCATGGTTTCTGCTGAGAAATCAGAGATCCTTGTAGGTAACTTTTCATTTTCTCTGTGCTGCTTTGATGATTCTTTCTTTGTCTTTGGTTTTGGTGGGTTTAATGATGATATGTCCTGGTGATTTTCTTTTGGAGTCTATCCTGTTTGGGGTTTGTTGAACTTGTTGAATGGATACTTTCTTGTCTTTCCTTATATTAGGGCAGTTCTGTTCCAACAAATCTCAAATCTTTGACAATTTTCTCTGTGGTTTTATCTGTCTCTTCCTGTTCTTGAATTCTGATTATACGTAGGTTATTCCTCTTAATGGTATCCCACATGAATCTTAAATTTTCTTTATTTTGTTTTGATCTTTTGTCTGTTTGACCCCTGACAAAATTAGTATTGAGGCATATGTCTTTAATGTCATTAATTCAGTCTTCCATTGATTTGATTCTACTCCTTTGCCCATTCAATGTGTTATCAATTTCTGAAATCTTGGTATTAATCTTATGGATTTCTATTTGTTGTTTTGGTATTGTTTCTTATTTTTTGTTTTGTCAATTTGTTCTTTTTTTTTTTTTTTTGCTAAATTTCTAGAGTTTTGTCTGTGTTTTCCTTAATTTTTTCAGTGTTTTCCTTGATGTTGACAGTGTTTTCCTTGATGTTGACAGTGTTTTCCTTGATCTGTCTCTCAATCCATTGAAGGTTCCCAAATATAATTCTTTTGAATTCCTTATCAGGGAGTTTCAATGCTGCTTCTTCCTCAGGGATGCTTTCTGGGTATGTATCCTAGTCCCTTGTTTCTACTACTCTATCTTGCTTTTTATTGTGTGCACCCTGATGGTCTGTTATCTCTGAGACATTGTGATATTGTTGTACTTATGTTTAATTTGTGGTTGTATGTTGGTGTGATTTGCACAAGATTTTTTTTTCCTTTTATTTTGTTTTCATATATTTGTGTAAGAATTGTGTTATGCTCCTCTATTTGCTAGTGGTTAGCACTTAGGCACTCGACACCTGTCTCCTGGTGCATGTGACCTAGAATGAGAGTGTGTGCCGTTTTCTGTTATTTGTTCATAAAGAGAAGTTGAGGGTGAGTTGAGCTGGTGTTGACCACCATTTATTGTTGGTCATTTTGTGCAAAAACAAGTGGTGGCCCTCTCAGTCTGTGGGGCTGCAGGAGGTGCAAGTATGGTTGGGTTGTGTCAGAATGATTACTATGTCCAATTCAGTTAGACAAAAACCTTTTAAAACACACACACACACACATACACAAAGAAAACCCAAGAGAACAAAAATCTCAAACCACCTAAACAGGAATAATAACACACACACACACACACACACACACACACACTGCAATAAATGAGAAGAAAAATTTCAAAATATATCAGAAAAAGATAAAAAGTAAGATAATGAGGAAAAGAGAAAAACCAAAAAAATAAAAAATAAACTAATAAAAATAAATAAAAAATAAGCCACAATATCTGTGGAGGGAGGAATGAGAAAAAAGAGTAATAGAAAAAGAATAGTATGGGAAAACTGAAAAAGGATAAACAAGAGATGGGAAGCCAAAAGAAAGAAAAAAGAAGGGAAGCAGGAAAAAGGAAGAGATAAAAATAAAAATAAAAACAAAACAAAAAATAGGGACAATAAAGAAAAAACACATAAAAGGAAGAAAGCAGGAAGAGAAAAAGAATAATTTAAAAACAAACAAATGAAAACAAAACTGTTGGGTTTTGGACACAGCACTCAGGCTCTACCAGGGCACAGACCTAAATGGAACTCCTCTGGTCAAGAGGGTGGGTGGAAGTGGGGGATGGTCACACCTCTGCCCACCATGAGAGTATGGGGTACATGAGCAACAAGGGAAATATAGCACCCTTCCAGCTGCAGACCTCCTGTTTGGCCACCTACACTGTCCTGGGCAAGCAGAACACACTCCCTGGTAGCTGTCTAGGTAAGAAAGCCATTTGCACATATTCATAATGGCTTCACTCACTGCTTGCATACACTGAAAATGGCTGCACTCTTAGGACAGCAGCTGGCAGTCCACATGTGTGTTTGTCTCCTTTGCTGTTTTCTTTTCTGTTTGTCAGGCACTAATGCAGTCCTTACCCAAGCAGACCTTGGTGAACAGAGCTGATTCTTAGGTTGCTATCAAGAAATATTCAAAATGGCTCTGCCTTAGGACAGCTGGCAGTCCACCAGTCTGTTTGTCTTCTTACTCACTGTTTCATTCAGGTTCTCCTACTAGTTGGTATATAGTCTACTTCTTGTTCTTTGCCTTCAAAGCTCAGAGTTCCAGAATTGTCTTCTGTATTGGTTTCAGTTGGTTTCTCATTGCTTTGCTATAGAGGGTCTGTGTAGATTGTCTACCTATTCCACCATCTTGCCAGAACTCTCCTGGAGCTGCTGTCTTAAGAAGGCCAAGAGACCCTCAGATATATTGTGGTAGTTAAGATTGTGTGTTAACTTGGCTGGGCCTGGGTAAAAGGCTGGGCAGCTGATGGTAGTTATTCCCCATGATGAGACTGACAATTAACTCCATGGTAGGATCTACCACAAGCAGCTGAGTGACAGGTAAATCCTTCACCCTCTACTCAGCCTGCCAGAATCTATTAAGTTCCTGTCTCTATCTGTCCAGATACCTTCCTAGTCTCCACCCCTAATTCCGCTTAAACACTTTATATTCTTTCCTGAGCTCTTTAGGTGCCTCCACCCCCCAAACTCTAGTTTCCAGTGAAGTTCTTTGTTCCTTTTCCTGTGCTCTCAAAACTCCCAGCTTCCAGTGAAGCCCCTTGTTACCTTTTTCCTGCCATGAGTCAGTCGCCCCCCTTTCTCCCAGTTTCCACTTGGATCTTTTGTCTCTGTCTCTGGGCTTATCTGGTCACCATCCTCTTTTGGGTTTAGTTCCCCTTCAACACTTAGGATTGATTCTTTTGAAATAGTCAAACGACCTCCTGCATCAAAACACTACTTAAGCACTCTGCAGAGACAGGATCTGGGTTGATGCTACTTTAAGCCTCAGCCCATCCGCTGGATGGATGTTTCAATAAAACTTATTTTTCTCCCAATTCACCCTGGTCTTGTTCTCCTCAGTATTTCAACACCTAACACTGAGTAGCTGCTTTAGGGATGTGATCTTCTTCATGTATTTAAGCAGCAGCTTTGAGAATGGTCTCCAGCTTATGGCACACTTGAACCCTGCATGTAGCTGAGTCATTGTTTAGTAACTTACCATGCTTTTCTGATCTTGAGATTTTCAATGGACTTGAATCAATGGCCTGCTGTGTGGTTTGGTAATATCAGGACTGTGCCTTTTTACTTGTAGACCTTGGCTTTGTTAGCCTCAGCAGCCAACAACTGCCTGAGTGAAGAGATGCCTCTAGCTTCAGTGGGCTGGGAGGCAGAGACAGAGCTGAAGCTCAAGGTTGAGGGGTTTTCAGCTAGCTCCTAGACCCTGGCAATTTGAACTCAGACTTCTAGACTCCAAAACTGTAAGAGATTTTCCCCGTGATGAGACTGACAATCAACTCCATGGTGGGATCTACCACAAGCAGCTGAGTGATAGGTAAATCCTTCACTCTCTACTCAGCCTATCAGAATCTACTAAGTTCCTGTCTCTATCTCTCCGGATACCTTCCCAGTCTCCACCCCTAATTCTGCTTAAACACTTTGTATTCTTTCCTGAGCTCTTTAGGTGCCCCCACCCTAAAGAGCCCTTTAACAAACTCCTGTTTGTTAAAGCCTTCCTATTTGTGCTATATTCTGTCAGAGTGGCACTAGGTAAGCAAGACCTACATGGAAACAGAATAATGATGTCATTTAACAGCTGAATCATCACTGGATTCTCCAACCTCCAGATTGTTTCTTAAATGAAAGACTAAGTGCAGCATTTATCCAAAACCAAACCCCTGCCATGGAGTGAATTGTAATTCATATGGATACTACAGGACAAAGTAGAATCACAGGGTTTCTAAGGCTGTAAATCTTTGTGGAAAAACTGCCACATCTTTCTCCTATGGATTGGCTCTTGGGTTAAAACCACTGATCTTTCAGTTAGCAGCTGAGCGTTATAACGACTGTGCAACCAGGGTTACTAGTACAGTCTTCAAGCCAATCAATGGAATGTTTTAATGTTTTTGGCAATCACAAATTAGATGATATAACAGAAACATTATAATTGACATAAGAAATTCAGTTTGCAGACTAGAATACTATGCTTAAGTTTGGCAAACTTTGTGCTATTTCAGTTAAAAATGTATTTACTTCTATTACTATTAGACCAAACATGTTGTTGCTGTTGTTAGGTGCCTTCAAGTCAGACTCATAGAGACCCTATGCACAGCAGAATGAAACACTGCCTAGTCCTGTGCCAGCTTCACTATCCTTGCTATACCTGAGCCCATCATTGCGGCCACTGTGTCTATCAACTCATTGAGGGCCTTCCCCTTCTTTGTTGACCCTCCACTTTACCAAACATGATATCCTTCTCCAGGGAATGGTTCCTCCTGACATGACCAAAGTAGGTGAGACAAAGTGTGGCCATTCTTGCTTCTGAGGAACATTCTGGCTGCACTTTCAAGACAGATTTGTTAGTCCTTTTAGCAGACCATGGTACTCTTAGCATTCTTTTCCAACACCACAACTCACAAGTATCAACTCTTTTTCGGTCTGTTTTATTCATTGTCCAGCTCTCACGTGCATAAGAGGTGATTGAAAATACCTGGGTTAGGTGCATCTTAGTCTTCAAGGAGACATCATTGGTCTTCATCACTTGAAAGAAGTCTTTTGCAGTGGATTTGCCCAGTGCAATACATCATCTGTTGTCTTGACTGCTGCTTCTGTTGGTGTTGATTGTAGAACCAAGTAATAAGAAATCCTTGACAACTTCAGTCTTTTCTCTATTTATCATGAAACTGTTTATTGGATCAATTGTGAGGATTTTTATTTTGTTTATATTTAGTTGTAATCCATATTGCAGACTATAGTCTTTAATCTTCATCAGTTAAGTGCTTCAAGTTATCCTAACTTTCAGCAAGAAAAGTTGTGTCATCTGCATATTGCAGGTTGTTAATGAGTCTTCCTCCAACCCTGATGCCACATTCTTCTTCATATAATCCAGCTTCTTGGATTATTTGCTCAGCGTACAAGTTGAATAATTATGGTGAGAGGATACAACCTTGACACACTCCCTTTTGATTGTGAAGCATGTAGTATTCACTTGTTCTGTTCAAATGATAGCCTTCTGATCTATTTACAGGTTCCTCATGAGTACAATCAAGTGCTCTGGAATTCTCATTCCTCTCAATGTTATCCATAATTTGTTATGATCCACACAATCGAATGCTTTTGCATAGTCAATAAAAGATAAGTAAACATCTTTCTGGTATTTGCTTTCAGCTAAGATCCATCTGACATCAGCAATAATATCCCTTGTCCATGTCCTCTTCTGAATCCAGCTTGCATATCTAGAAGCTCTCTGTCAATACACTGCTGCAACCATTTTTGAATTATCTTCAGTAAAATTTTACTGGTGTGTGATATTAATTATATTGTTAGATAATTTCCACATTCTGTGGGATCATCTTTCTTTGGAATGGGTACAAATATGGATCCCTTCCAGTCGGTTGGCCAAGTAGCTGTTTTCCAAATCTCTTGGCATAATCGAGTGAGTGCCTCCAGTGGGGCATCCGTTTGTTTAAACATTTCAATTATTGGAACCTTGTTCTTCACCAATTCTTTCAGTGAAGCTTCAGTTTCTTCCTTCAATACCATTGGTTCTTGATCACATGCTACCTCCTGAAAGGGATGATGATTTACCAGTTCTTTTTGGTACAGTGATTTTTGTGTATTCGTTCCATCTTCTGTTGGTTTTTCCTGCATCATTTAGTATTTTGCCCATAGAGTCTTTCAATATTGCAACTTGGACCTTATATTTTTTCTTCAGTTTTTTCAGCTTGAGAAATGCCAAGCATGTTCTTCCTTTTTGGTTTTCTAACTCCAGGTCTTTGCACATTTCATTATGGTAATTGGCTTTGTCTGGTCGAGCTGCTCTTTGAAATCTTCTGTTTATCTCTTTTATCTTGTCATTTCTTCCATTTGCTTTAGCTACTCTCTGCTCAAGGGCAAATTTCAGAGTCTCTTCTGATGTCCATTTTGGTCTTCTCTTCCTTTCTTGTCTTTTTAATGACTTCTTGCTTTCTTCATGGATGATGTTCTTAATGTCATGCCATAATTCCTCTGGTTGTTGGTCATTGGTGTTCAATGCATCAAATCTATTCTTTGTTGTTGTTAGTGTTGTTATGTGCCGTCGAGTCAGACCTGACTCATAGCGACCCCTCCTTGGGTTTCCAAGGTGGTATCACTACAGAAGTAGATTGCCCAACCTTCCTTCCAAGGAGTGGCTGGTGGGTTTGAATTGCCAGCCTTCTGGTTAGCAGTCAAGTGCCTTAGGCACTATGCTACCAGAGCTCCGATTCTTTAGATGATCTCTAAATTCAGGAGGGATATTATCAAGGTCATATTTTGGCTCTTGTGGACTTGTTTTAATTGGCTTCAATTTCAACTTGAACCTGCATATGAGCAGTTGATGGTCTGTTCCACAATCAGCTCCTGGCCTTGTTTTGGCTGAAGATATTGAGCTTCTCCTTCACCTCTTGTCACAGGTGTAGTCAATCTGATTCCTACACAGCATTCCATCTAATAAAGTCCATGTGTATGTTGTTGTTGTTGTTGTTATGTGCCGTCGAGTCGGCCCCGACTCATAGCGACCCCTCCTTGGGTTTCCGAGGCAGTATCACTACGGAAGTAGGATTGCCCAACCTTCCTTCTGAGGAGTGGCTAGTGGGTTTGAACCGCCAGCCATCTGGTTAGCAGGCAAGTGTCTTAGCCACTATGCTACCATGTGTATAGCCACAAGTATAGTCATTGCTTATGTTGTTGGAAAAAGCTGTTTGGAATGAATAAGTCATTGGTCTTGCAAAATTCTATCATGCTTACTCCAGCATTATTTCTATCACCAAGTCCATATTTTCCAACTACTGGTAACACTTCTTTGTTTCCAACATTTGCATTCCAGTCACCAGTGATAATTAACACATCTTGATTGCATGTTCGGTCACCTTCAGACTGCAGAAGTTGGTAAAAATCTTCAATTTCCTCATCTTTGGCTTTGGTGGTTGGTGCATAGATTTGAATGACAGAATTATTAACTGGTCTTCCTTGTAGGTGTATGGATATTATCCTATCACTGACAGCATTGTACTTCAGGACAAATCTTGAAACAGTCTTTGTGATAATGAATGCCGCACCATTCGTCTTCACTTTGTCATTACCAGCATAGTATGTCATATGGTTTTGTGATTCAAAATAGCCAAAACCAGTCCATTTCAGCTCATTAATGCCTAGAATATTGATCTTTATGCATTCCACTTAGTTTTTGACAACTTCCTATTTTCCTAGATTCATACTTCGTACATTCCATGTTCTGATTATTAATGGATGTTTACATCTGTTTCTACTCATTTGGAGTCATGCCACATTAGTCAATGGAGGTTCCAAAAGCTTTACTTTATCCATATCTTTAAGTTTATCTCTAATCTGAGAAGTCAGCTCTTCCCCAGTCAGGTTTTGATTGCCTTCTGACTTAATGGGCTCATCTTCCAGCACTATATTGGACAATGTTTCAGGGCTGTTCATGAAGTTTTCCAGTGATATATCTGATGATGTTTCATTGCTATTCATAAGGTTTTCACTGGCCAATTCTTTGAGAAGTGGATCACCTCTTCCTTCTTCCAAGTCTGTCTTAGCCTGGAAGCTCCGCTGAAACATGTCCCCATGGGTAAACCTGCTGGCATTTTGCAACACCTGTGGCCTAGCCTCCAGCCTCACAACAACACATAAGCCACCATGGGACAACAAACCGACAGACAAGTTTGTCTGCCTTAGTTGTTCCTAAACCTTCTGTACCTGCCTACCTTGGGCAACAGCCTTAAAATAGAACTGCCCCCAAGTGAAAACCAGCCTCCAAGCCCTGTGCCCACCTACTTAGGGCTCTGGCTTTAGCAGAGTCACACTCAAGCAAAAAGTAGCTCTCAGCCCCACACCCACCTATTTGGGCCACAGCCATAATATAGAGCCACTCCCAAGTGAAAACCAGCCCCCAGCCCCAGGCCCACCTACTTTGGATTCCAGCCTTAATATAGAGCCACCCCCAAGTGAAAAGCAGCACGGATTCCTGGGCCCACCTGCTTAGGGCCCCAGCCTTAAAATAGGGCTACCCCCAAGTGAAAAGCAACCCTGGGGCCATGGGCCTGCCTACCTCAGGTCCCAGCCTTAATATAGAGCCACCCCCAAGTGAAAAGCAGACTTGGAGTCCCAGTCCTACCCACTTTGGACCCAGCCTTAATATAGAGTCCCTTCAAGTGAAAAGCAGATTTTAGGCCCCGGGCCTGCCTACTTCAGGCACTGGCCTAAAATTAGAGCTGCCCCCAAGTGAAAACAGCCCCTGAGCTGGCCTTAATATAGAGCCACCCGCAAGTTAAAAACAAAACAGTCCCTGAGCCCCTGACCAAACGTAAACATTTTATATTTAATCCTTTCAATTACAGAGAAGCCAGCTATTTTTACAATAATTTGAGTTCTTATGGAAAGACACACACTCTCAGCTCTTTTTGGAATAAGCATCTGTTCTGGTTACCTAGTGCCTCTCTGACAAGAATATACCACAAATGGGATGGTCTTAACAAACAGGAGTTTATTCTCTTACAGTTTGGAGGCTTTAAGTCCAAGTTCAAAGTGCCAAGCTCTAGGTGCTGGGTGAAAGCCCCTCAACTTTGGGGTCTAGCTCTGCCTCCTGCTCCCAGACCACTGGAGCCATAGGCATTTATTCACTCAAATAGCTGCTGGCTGCTGAGGCTGAGAAGCCTCAAGGTTGACTAGTAAAAAGGTACAGTCCCCATGTTACCAATCTACATGGCGGGCCATTAACTTAAGTCCACTCTAAGTCCCAAGGTCAGGAGAGCATAGCAGGCTGCTGAGCAACAACATGGCTACGTGAAGGTCCAAGTGTGCCAAAGGCTAGAGACCATTTCCAAGGCTTCTCCTTACATATAGGAAGCAGACTACATTCCAAAGGCAGCTACTCAGCTGCTTGTGGTAGATCCCACCATGGAGTTGATTGCCAGTCTCATCATGAGGAATAACTACCACCAGCTGCCCAGCCACTCAACCAGGCCCAGCCAAGTTGACACAAAAACATAACCACCACAGCATCTTCTTTTATTTTTTAAAAAATCTTACTTTGAAAAATTAAATTTGGGTTTATTTTATTTTTTTCTTGGGATGGACAATTATTCAAATTGTTCAGAATAGTTTCAAAATTAAAATTCTTGTTCAGAAAGGGAGAACCTATATAAAAACTGATGGGTTAAATGCTTAAATATTACTAAAGAATGAGAAAATTTCCAAGCACTAGTCAAGAATTGTAAAGCAAATATATATTAAATTAAAAGAAAAAATGTTTAATCTGCTTCAGTCTGTTGTTGTGGAAAACTCATGGCTGGTCTATCCTTACAAAAGCAAAAAAACACAAGAATAATCTGCTGATCTTGCTTATCACTGATGTACATTAGTCATTTAAACCAGTGTAATCAAAGAGTTTGTATGTTTATGTTATTATGTGCCATCAAGTCAGCTCCAACTCATAGTGACCCTTTGTACAATAAAATGAAACACTGCCTGGTCCTCCACCATTCTCACAATTCTTGCTATGCTTGACCCTGTTGTTGTGGCCACTGTGTCTATCCATCTTGTTGAGGGCCTTTTCTTTTTTGCTGACTCTCTCTACTTTACCAAGCATGATAATCTTCTCCAGGGAATTGTTCCTACTGACAACATGATCACAATAGGTGAGATGAAGTCTGGCCATTCTCGCTCCCAAGGAGGATTCCAACTGCACTTCTTCCAGGACAGATTTGTTCATTCTTTTGGCAGTGCATGGTGTATTCAGTATTCTTTGCCAACACCACAATTCAAAGGCATCAGTTCTTCCTTGATCTTTCTTATTCATTGTCCACCTTTTACATGTATATGAGTCAATTGAAAATACCATAGCTTGGGTTAGGGACATCTTAGTCTTCAAAGTAACATCGTTGCTTCTGAACACTTTGAAGAGGTCTTTTGCAGCAGATTTGCTCAGTACAATACTTTGTTTGATTTCTTGACTGCTCTTTCCATGGGTGTTGACTGTGGATCCAAGTAAAATTAAATTTTTGACAACTTCAATCTTTTCTCCATTTGTTGTGATGTTGTATATTGGTCCAATTGTAAAGATTTTTGTTTGCTTTATGTTGAGATGTAATCCATACTGAAGACTATAGTCTTTGATCTTTATCAATAAATACTTCAAGATCTCTTCACTTTTAGCAGGAAATGTTGTGTCATGTGCATATTGTAAGTTGTTAATGATTCTTTCTCCAATCCTGATGCCACATTCTTTTTCATATATTCCAGCTTCTTGGGTTATTTGCTAAGCAGACAGATTGAACAAATACAGTAAAAGGATAGCGCCCTGACACCCACTTTTCCTTATTTTAAACCATGCAGCATCCTGTTGATCTGTTGGAAGGACAGCCTATTTGTTTATGTACAGGTTCTGCATGAGCACAATGACATGTTCTGGAATTCCCATTCTTCACAATGTTATCCATAATTTGTTATGATCCACACAGTCAAATACCTTTGCATAGTCAATGAAACACAGGTAATCATCTTTCTGGTATTGTTCACTTTCAGCCAAGATACATCTGACATCACCAATGATATTCCTCATTCCACATCCTTTTCTGAATCCAGCTTGAATTTCTGCAAGTTCTCTGTCAATATACTGCTGCAACTGTTTTTGAATTATCTTTGCAAAATTTTACTTGTATGTGATATTAATGATATTGTTCAACCATGTCCACATTATGTTGGATAATCTTTCTTTGGAATGGGTACAAATATTTATAGCTTCCAGTCAGTTGTCCAGTAGTTTTCTTCCAAATTTTTTGGCATAAACAGGTAAGTCCCTCCAGCACAGCATCCATTTGATGAAACATCTCAATGGTTATTCCTTCAATTCCTGGGGTCTTGTTTGTTGGCAATTCCTTCACAGCAGGTTGGACTTCTTTCTTCAAAACCAGTGGCTCTTGATTTTATGCTACCTCCTGAAATAGTTGAACATCGACCAATTCTTTTTGGTGCAGTGACTGTGTATTCTTCCATCTTCTTTTTCATGCTTCATTCAATATTTTGCCCATAGAATCCTTCAATATTGCAACTTGAGGCTTGAATTTTTTCTTTAATTTTTTCAACTTGAGAAATGCTGGGTGTATTCTTCCCTTTTGGCTTTCTAACTTCAAGTCTTTGAACATTTCATTACTTTATCTTCTTGAGCCATCCTTTGAAATCTTCTCTTCAGCTCTTTCATTTTTTCATTTCTGCCATTTGCTTTAGCTACTCTCCATTCAAGAGCAAGTTTCAGAGTCTCTTCTGACATGCATTTGGATCTTTTCTTCCTTTCTGTCATTTTAATGACTTTTTGTTTTCTTTATGTCTGATGTTCTTGATGTCATCCCAGAACTCATCTGTCTTCAGTCATTGGTGTTTAATGAGTCAAATCTATTCTTCAGATGGTCTTTAAAGTCAGGAGGGCTATAATAAAGCTCATATTTTACCTCTTGTGGACTTGTTTTAATTTTCTTCACCTTCAACATGAACTTGAATATCAACAATTGATGGTCTGTTGCACAGAACATATGTCTATGGACAAGCTCTATTTTATAATGATGTTTGTTTTAAAATGAGATTCCATTTGTTTTGTATATATCATAAATATTTTGACAGTCAATTTTTTCACGTTTCCTTACTACCACAGTTCTCTGCACAGTGCTTAAATCTCTTACTAGTAAAACATACTCATTTAGACTAGTTATCTTTCATTCTTTAATTGCATTGTGGCAAAATTGCTACCTTGCTTGCCAACATCCTCTCTTGAGATTTTCTTCAATTTTCTACTTGACCTCTTCTATATTTGTATTTTCTCTGCTCATCCTTCTTTTATTTCCAGTCACTGCCTCCATTTGAAAAAGCAAATATCTTTTTTCAGAAAAGAGTTAAGTTTGTCTTTTCTTTGTTTTTTTCAACAACATTCAACCCAAAACTTTACACATAATAGATACGCAGTAAAAGTTAATTAACTATATGAACAAATAAATTATTTTTTTGAGTACAAGAATTGACATAGTCCAAGTGGTGTTTGCTGTAGTTAGTTACCTTGGAGTCAGCCTCAATTTATGGTAACCCCATGCACAATGGGATTGGACCCTTGTGATTCATAGGGTTTTATTGGCTGATTTATATCTTCCTTGTTTTTCTTAGTCTGGAAACTCCATTACAATCTGTTCAGCCTCATAGCAACATGCAAACATTCACTGATGGATGAGTTGATGGTTGCAGTTGAGGGGCATTGGCTAAGAACCAAACCAGAGTCTCTGGCATATAGAAGGAATGACTTCTATGGCTGAACCTTCACTACCCTCTCCAGCAGAGTACATTTTACATATGAGGGCTCTGGTGGCACAGTGCCTAAGGCATTTGACTGCTAACCAGAAGGTTGGTTGTTCAAACCCACCAGCCACTCTTCAGAAGGAAGGTTGGGCAATCTATTCCATAGTGATACTGTCTCGGAGACCCAAGAAGTGGTCCCTGTGAGTTGGATCCAACTATTCAGGCATTCATTTTACAGGCATTTATTGAAGAGATACACTGTATCAGGTATTCTGTATGCAGTAGAGATACAATGATGAAAAAGATAAAGATCATGATGTTAATGAAACAAATGAGTGAAAAAATGAAAACACAAGGAACAAAGTAATTTGGGAGCTTGGTGATGATTGTACCAAGTGTTTATATGTTTATAGTCACCAAATGCATATATTAGTACTACTTTTCCCATATGCTTTTATCTATTGTTGTGATACAGTGGATTACTTAGTGTGTCTCTTCTAGCTATGGTCTTTGTGGAGCCCAGCAGAGACAACTGGGTGCAACTATATAAATGTGAGGTGGTTGTGATCTACCAAGGGAGTTGGATAGCTTGTCTGGCTTCTTGGAATGAACCTTGGTCTACTGATGGTGATTTTCTCTTTCCCTTCTGAAGTTAGAGGAGATGAGATGAAGCTACCCTCATATGCTTTTTGCAATTATATATAACTTTATTTGGTAACATTTCCTGTAATAATGTAATAAAATTTTGACTATAATTTATTATTGATTACAGTATTTTATCTAGTTTTTTCAGGGAAGTCTAAGAAGACTCAAAATATCAGAGATTACTTAAGGGCAACTTATTCTTTCTTTTTTTCAGTAACAAATAAAAACAAAAGGAATCCTATTTAATCTTTTGTAAATGTCACTTAGTAATTGGATGTTTTAATATCAAAATTTGATTTATTTGTACATTTTTATCTTTCTTAAATGTCAAAAAGTAATTGCAATCATTTAATACAACCTGTATCTATATCTGGTGTCAGAATCACCAATCATCTGTCAGTTTATTGTACTGTGGTGGCATGTGTTGCTGTGAGGCTGGAGTCTATGCCAACGGTATTTCAAATACCAGCAGGATCACTCACAGAGACAGGTTTCAGCAGAGCTTCCAGACTAAGACAGAGTCAGAAGAAAGCAGAGGCCAACCACTTCTCAAAGAATTAGCGAGTGATAACCTTTGAATAGCAATGAAACACTATCTGATATATTACTGGAAAACATTATGAATAGCCCTGAAACATTGTCTGATATAGTGCCAGAGGATGAGCCTCTCAGATTGGAAGACACTTAAAATATGACCAGGGAAGAGTAGAATCTACTCTACTCTACTCAGACTAGAGTCAACCTTAAAGATGTGGATGGAGTAAAGCTTCAGGGACCTCCATTTGCTGATGTGGCATTCATTAATAATTCATTATTAAATAAAATTCATTAATAATTGGAACATTGAATGTATGAAGTATGAATCTAGGAAAATTGAAAGTTGTCAAAAATGAAATGGAATGCATAAAGATCAATAGCCTAGGCCTTAGTGAACTAAAATGGACTGGTTTTGGCCATTTTGAATCAGACAATCATATGAACTACTATGCCAAGAAAAACAAACTGAAGAAGAATGGTGTGGCATTCATTGTCACAAAAAATGCTTCAAGATCTGTCCTGAAGTATAATGCTGTCAGTGATAGGATAATATACATATGCCTACAGGGATGACCAGTTAATGCTACTATTATTCAAATTTATGCACCAACTACCAAAGCCAAAGGTGAGGAAATTAAAGATTTTAATCAACTTTGGCAAACTGAAATTGACCAAACAGGCAATCAAGATGTGTTGATTATTACTGGTGATTAGAATGCAAAAGTAGGAAATAAAAAAGAATCGCTGATAGTTGGAAAATATGGCCTTGGTGATAGAAATGATCCTGGAGGTTGCATGATAGAATTTTGCAAGACCAATGACTTATTCATTGCAAATACTTTTTTCAACAACATAAAAGGAAGCTATCCACGTGGACTTTGCCAGATGGATTACACAGGAATCAGATTGACTACACCTGTGGCAAAAAGTGATGGAGAAGCTGAATATCTTCAACCAAAACAAGACTAGGAGGTGACTGTAGCATGGACCATTAACCACTCATATGCAAGTTCAAGTTGAAGCTGAAGACAATTAAAATAAGTCCATGATAGACAAAACATGACCTTGATCATATCCCTCCTGAATTTAGAGACCATCTAAAGAAGAGATTTGGTGCATTGAACACCAGTGAGTGGAAACCAGAAGAATTGTGGTATGATGTCAAGAATTTCATCCACGAAGAAAACAAAACATCGTTAAAAAACAGGAAAGGAAGAAAAGACCAAAATGGATGTCACAAGTGACTCTGAAACTTGCTCTTGAATGGAGAGTACCTAAAGCAAATGGAAGAAATGACAAGATAAAAGAGCTGAACAGAAGATTTCAAAGAGTAGCTCAAGAAGACAAAGCCAATTATTATAATGAAATGTACAAAGACCCAGAAGAACAAAAGGGAAGAACATGTTCAGCATTTTTCAAACTGAAAGAATTGAAAAAAATAATTCAAGCCTCGAGTTGCAATACTGAAAGATTCTATGAGCAAAATATTGAATGATGAAGGAAGGATAACAAGAAGATAGAAGGAATACACAGGGTTACTGTAACAAAAAGAATTAGCCAATGTCCATCCATTTCAGTAGGTGGCATATGGTTTAGAACCAATGGTATTGAAGGAAGAAGTCAAAGCTGCACTGATGGAATTGGTGAAAAATAAGGCTCCAGGAATGGATGGAATACCCACTGAGATGTTTCAACAAATGGATGCCATGCCAGAGGCACTAGCTCATCTATGACAAGAAATTTGGAAGACAGCTACCTGGCCAACTGAAGAGATCCATATTTGTATCCATTCCAAAGTAAGGTGATCTCACAGAATGTGGAAATTATTTAACAATGTCATTAATATCACATTCAAGTGAAATCCTGCTGAAGATAATTCAAAAACAATTGCAGCAGTATACTGACAGGTAACTTCCAGAAATGGAAGATGGATTCAGAAGAGGATGTGGAATGAGGGATATATATCATTGCTGATGTCAGATGGATCTTGGCTGAAAGCAAAGAATATCAGAAGGATGTTTACTTGTGTTATATTACCTATGCAAAAGCATTTGATTATGTGGATCATACCAAATTATGGATAATATCGAGAAGAATGGAAATTCCAGAATGTTTAATTATGTTCATGAGGAACTTGGACATAGACCAGGAGACTGTTGTTTGAACAGAACAAGGGGATACTACATGGTTTAAAATCAGGAAAGGAGTGTGTCAGGGTTGTATCCTTTCATCATAGATATTCAATCTGTGTGTTGAGCAGATAATCTGAGAACCTGGACTATGTGAAGAGGAATGTGGCATCAAGATTGAAGGAAGAGTCATTAACAACCTGTGATGTGCAGATGACACAACTTTGCTTGCTGAAAGTGAAGATGACTTGAAGCACTTACTGATGAAGATTAAAGACTACAGTCTGCAGTATAAATTACATTTCAACATAAAGAAAACTAAAATTCTCACAACTGGACCAATAAGCAGCATCATGATAAATGGAGAAAAGATTGAAGTTGTCAAATATTTCATATTACTTGGTTCCACAATCAACACCAATGGAAGCAGCAGTCAAGACATCACAGGACATATTGCGTTGGGCAAATCTGCTGCAAAAGACTGTTTTAAGGTGCTGAAGAGCAAATATGTCTCTGAAGACTAAGGTGCGCCTAACTCAAGGCATCATATTTTCAATCGCCTCATATGCATGTGAAAGCTGGACAATGAATAAGGAAGACCAAAGAAGAGTTGATCCTTTTAAATTGTGTTGGTGTAGAATACTGAAAGTACCATGGATTGCCACCAGAAGAACTAACAAATCTATCCTGGACAAAATGCTACTGGAATGCTCCTTGGAAGCAAGAATGACCAGACTTCGTCTCACCTACTTTGGTCATGTTCTCAGAAGGGACCATTCTCTGGAGAAGGATATCATGTATGGTAAAGTGGAGGGTCAATGGAAAAGGGGAAGGACCTCAACATGTTGGATAGACATAGTGGCTGCAATGATGGGCTCAGATATAGCAAGGATTTTGAGGCTGGCACAGAACTGGGCATTGTTTAGTTCTGTTGTGCATGGGGTCTCTGTGAATTGAAGCCAACTTGATGGCACCTAACAACAATATCTACTGAAGAATGTAGCTTCTGTGATTAAAAAATAAAAGAAAAGGTCACGATGACATTTGTGATGTACATATGGAAACGGAAATAAGATCCTGCTTATTTGAAATCAAATAGCCATCTTCAAATTGCTATCACATTTTCTTTTCTTTTTGCCTTAACATATTACTTTGTTTTATTTTTATTTTCCCACCTGTAATTTTGGACTAAGATTTCTCATGTCTTCTAGACTTGAAAGGATCAAAATACTGTGGTTTTCCCTATCCCCAAAGCAAGGATTCATCCATTTAGAAAATATTAAGGGCATTTAATTCTATAATGACTAAACAATAGCCAGAGGTTAAAAAGATTATCTCATCATCCTTTTATTCATTTTTCCATGTAAAAAGTCACAGATACACTTAGACGAAAAATATGGCTTTTTCTACAAAGGAGTAAAGGAGAATTTTTCTGAAATTTGGAGGAGCATCAGTGGTGACAAGAGTCTCTAGGTGGTACAAAAAGTTAATGAAATCAGCTTCTAATTGAAAGGTTAGAGGTTCACATCCACTCAGAGGAACCTCTAAAGAAGGTCCATCACACTACGTCTGAAAAATCTGCCATTGAAAACCCTGTGGAGCACAGTTTTACTCTGACATATATGGGGTTGCCATGAGTCAGAGTCAACTCATAACAATTGATAATTGGCCAGTAGTAAGTGGAAAGAGTAACACATAGGGATATAACTCTTTGCTGCTTTCCTCTTTTCATTTCTACTTTCTCACTGTAGACTGTGCTCCATCTTCACCACAGTAGAAACTAAATTCAGGAACATGAGTTGTTGGGCAAGATGAAGGCAGAAGAATGAAACATGATAGCCAGCCAAGCAGATTGTGATGGCTTCTCTTGGGTGACCCATAATATTTAAGGGCCCTTTGTAAGTTTGGCATATGATGTACAAAGCTTCTTATATAGCATTGTACTGTTTTATACACTTCATGATTAATATATATTTCTTAAGATAATTTTAATTAATGTTTACTCAAGAGTGAGTGAAGAAGACAATGTATATCTGTTTGATAATAACATGCTTATGAGTGGTTGGCTGTTTCTATACTGGCCACTTAAAAACTTAGTGTCAAATTTATTTCTGACACTTAAATTCAATGTCATTAAAGTTTTGGACATTGTATGTTTAATAATTAATTTTAAAAACCATGTTACAAAACAATTATGTATATTATAATTTAATTTTGTTAAAAACAAACAAAATTATTACATATCTGTATATATGCATAAGCATATTAAAAATTTTCAAGATTACATACATAACTATGTTAATTCTGAGTGGTTGGCTTTTGTATTGTTTACAATTACTTCCTTATAAATATATGTTTTTACCTTTTTTTAAAGCACATATGTTAATTAAAATTATTAGATAAAAATATAAAATACAATAGTTATAATGAAGATTTAAATTTGTTTTCTATTTGAAGTTTATAACTTTTATAAAACCATTCATTGATACTTTTAGAAGATTTAAAATGTTACATAAAACCAAAGTTAAGATTACAATATATATATTTTTTAATGTGTTAACTAAGGCAAAAAACAAAACAAAACAAAAGTCACTGCCGTCGAGTCGGATCTGACTCATAGTGACTCCCCTTTCGATTTCCAATGTTGTATCACTAGGGAAGTAGATTGCCCAAACTTCCTTCTGATGAACGTAAGTGTTTTTCACTTGTGGTGGGACCATACTTTCCTATATTAACTGATGACTTTTCTACTTTCTGTCCTTCCCCATGCGTCCATACTCTTCCTTTAGTCTAGGCTGCTAGACCAGTTCACTTCCATGTCTCCAGAAGGGAATGGTCCAGTACAACCAAAGAACAAATAAATTCTCTGATTGAAATTCAGACAAATTTTATAATGAAGAGTAAATCTGAATTTATTTGTGACTAGGTTGGATGATAAGCATCTCATGATATGCACATGTGGATAGATGGTGCTGGAAGGGCAGAATTTCTATGTCCTCAATCCCATCAGCCCAAATTCTTTAATCTCATGAAACTACAGAGGCCCCCAGAATTTGAACACAGCCCCAGAGAATGGAGAGGGATCTGAAATGACTGAGAAGATCTTGACTTACATTACTTTTAAATAAACTGACATCAATTTCTACCACCTACTGAAATGAGGGCTAGAAGTATCTATTATATGCAGTTAGAGTAAAATAAATACAACTTACATTCTTGCCCAACTGACTTTGTAGCCTGAATTAATATTTCCTATGTATATGGCTTAATACCAACCCTAAACTCAAAGAGTAAGTATATAATGTTGTTTTTTAGATTGTCCAAATATCTTATCCTAATATTATCAGATCTATTTAAGTTATTAGGGAAGGGATTTGAGTGGAAAATTCTGAATTATAATTTCTGTCTGAGCTCCAAACCACACAAAAAATTCCTGATTATGAGTCTAATAGCCTTTTTTAAGCAGCCATTCATCTGAATTTACAACATTTCAAGCTTATTCCTCTTAGAAGATAACTAAAATCAAGTGAATGATATTGTGTTAAATAAACAATAGCAGTAATGAAAGTGTTCATCTTTGTTGAAAGCTCTTTCAAGTGTCCAGACAGTAGCAGTTTTCTTTTGACTGTTCACTTAGTAAACATAAACTTATTAGACATCATAAAGGTGCCCCATCCCAGAGCTCATGGTGTTTGACAGAGTGGGAACACTAGAGGTAAGAAACTGAAGAACAACCTTGAGGAACTGCAGGGTCCTGTTGAACAACCAAGCCCACAACTTTCCTTACAAATAAACTCCAGCCTATATTGTCTATAGATTCTGCCTCAACCCAAGTTTCCACCAGCCTAGTTGTATTAGCTCAGGTGGATGAATCTTCATTCTTAAGTCATTTTGGTTACATGTCCCATCTCAACCTTATATTGCTGACTCTGTCTCTTGTTGCAGTGTCAATTGACTTAGACACCTTTGCCTTTCTTATAAAACCAAAACCAAACTCACTGCTGTCAAGTCATATCTGACTCAAAGTGATGCTTCCTTGGGTTTTTGAGGCAGTATCACTAGGGAAGTAGATTGGCCAATCTTCTTTCCAAGGAGTGGCTAGTGGGTTTGAACTGCCAGCCTTCTGGTTAGTAGTCAAAAGCCTTAGGCATTATGCCACCAGAGCTCCTGCCTTTCTTATACAATATCATAATTTTTTTCCAAAGTATTTATATTCAACTATTATCATATTTAAGGAGCCTTGGTAGCATAGTGGTTAAGCCCTTGGCTGTTATTTGAGAGATCAGTGGTTTGAACCTACAAGCTGCTACATGGGAGAAAGTTGTGGAAGTCTGCTTCAGGAAAGTGTACAGCCTTGGAAACCCTATGAGGCAGTTCTACTTTGTCAATAAAGTCACTAGGAGTCCGAATCAACTCGATAACAATGGGTTTACTGAAATATTTTGGACAAAATTGATCTTAACTTGTTAATAATGATGCCCATTTAAGGTGATAATGATTATGATAAGCTTTTAAAGAATCCTAAATGCTTATCTTTGTTTTAGAATCTATTCTAGAGTAGACTCAAGTTCAGAATTGTGTGAATATCACCCTGTTATTTGTGGAAAGGGAACATGTACATATATGTACCTGTATATGTAGTAATGTTTTTGAAATGACCCATGGAATTTGTTTATGGTAGTTGACTCTAGAGTGCTAAGAGTTTGGAATAGGAAGAAAACTTACATTTCACAAATCCTTTCATTATGCCTGACCTTTTTTTTAAAAAACTACATCCATGTGTTTATTTTAAAACTGTTGTTGTTGTTCTGTGCCATCGAGTTGGCCCCGACTCATGGCGACCCCTCCTTGGGTTTCTGAAGCAGTATCACTACGGAAGTGCCGACTCAATGGCACACAACAACAACAACAACAATTTAAAAATAAACACATAGATGTAGTTTTTTAAAAAAAGGTCAGGCATAATGAAAGGATTTGTGAAATGTAAGTTTTCTTCCTATTCCAAACTCTTAGCACTCTAGAGTCAACTACCATAAACAAATTCCATGGGTCATTTCAAAAATATTTTTAAATAAAAAGAAGAAAAAAACTGGCGTATCATCTTACAAAAATATCTATGCAAAATCCTTTTTGTTTAAAGATGAGGCATCTGAAGATTAGGGATATTATGACTTGCTATAATCATATAATAAGCATCCTGATTCTTCAATGATTGGTCTTTGATAGCTCTTTTAGCAGAGTAGGTACACAAAAGAATATTCTTAAAGAAAATATATATTCTGTTACATCATATTGTACATATTTTTTTAAAAGCAATACTTAAACAACAACCCAATTTGGTCAATTCCTTTTTTAAAAAATAGTGATTTTTGAGTCAGATCAATGAATTTAGTATTATTTTAAGACACAGCCTGTGAAATAAAAGTTAATAATTTAAAAACAAATAGCTCTACATCATGTTTCTCATGATTTTATTTTAAGTCATACATGTTGGAATGGAAATAATATTACCTCATTGAAATGCCTATGTATTATTGCATGTTTTATCAACACTAAAGACTGAGCAAGCCTACATGGTTCTGAAGCACTTTGAAACAATTCCTGCCATGTTAATAACATTGTTAATACCACATTTTAATACCAACCAAACCCTCTGCCATTGAGTCCATTCTGACTCAAAGTGATCTTCATTGGGTTTCCAAGGCTATAAATCTTGATGAAAGTAGATTGGCTCATCTTCCTCTCACACAGCAGCTGGTGGGTTTGAATCACTGACCTGCTGGTTAGCAGCCAAAGGAATTACCCACGGCATCACCAGATCTCCTTATTTTAGTTGTTGTTGTTGTTATGTGCCGTCGAGTTGGACCCGACTCATAGCGACCCCTTCTTGGGTTTCCGAGGCGGTATCGCTATGGAAGTAGATTGCCCAACCTTCCCTTCAAGGAGTGGTTGGTCGGTTTGAATCAGCCTTCTGGGTAGCTTAGTCAAGTGCTTTAGGCACTAAGCTACCAGAGCTCCTTATTTTAGTATCACTGTTAAATAAAATTGAGATTGTATTTAGTAATGTCCATAGTTATGAGAGTGGGAAAGAGATGGTTGCTTAGATACAACAAATTTGGAGTGGTTATTTTAAAATTTCATTGGAAAAAAAAAAAATGTGGATAATGAGAATTTGTACTTCAGTTTTCTAAATAACAATGTAATAACAATGATGTGTCAAGAAAAGTTGACCTTCTGAACAAATGTTTCTGCTATTGCTCTCACCCATCAGTTTTAATATTTGTTACTCTGAAAAAGTTATATATCTTTATACTCATTTTTTTTTTTTTTTTTTTGGCAAGGACTACTAACTTCAGAAATACATAACTTTTGCCTTGCATAAGCAAAAGCTTCATTACAAAATTAAAATAATTTGCTGCCACTGCATAATTTTATAGAAATGAAAGTAGTGCAACTTTAATTCTCATTGGGAACATAGAAGAGATTTATTTGCAAAAGACTAAATGAAAGCTTGCAGCAAGAATAATGTTGCAGTCTATCACAGAATTTCCTATTAATCTCATAGAATGAATTAGCCCTTTGGCAAACAGAACTTTTTAAGTTATTTCTACACTTAAGACTATAACCGTACAAAGTAGTATGTTCCTTAGTCTGACCAAAATGAAAGTATGTTTCACTTAATTTGTCCTTATTCCTTCTGTAAATTCTTAAAAGGAAGTAAATTAAGTACTGTTATGATGTAGTTTACTATAAAAGAGTAAAATAAAAATCATAGTACTTTACTTAGGTTGGTGCTTGAATAAAAAAGGAAAGCAATATCCAGGTTGGATCGGCATTTAGCATTTCCCATTTTAGTATCACAGTTTTAATTATAGTTAATCTGAATAATTATTCTGACACTGTCTGTCATCCTCAACTTTTTATTTTGAAAGTCACAAGGCACTAACCAATCAAAATAGATGCAATCAATCAGGCATTAATCAATTACAAAGAATGAATAAGCCAACCATAGTAGATGTTGGCTCTAAAAGCAACCTTTATTAGGACTGCCTTAATCTCCTTTCTATAGCCAGCAGTCTTGACTAGACCTGTACCCTTTTTGATTATTGGAGTTGCCTTTTCATTGATATCTTTGCCTTTGATTATCTGTCCATTCCACATATACTTTTAAAATACCAGTGCTATGTCATCATTTCTCTGCTATCCCCTATTAAGATACTGTTTTCTAAGTCTTCATTACCTCATATCTCCCTGCTCATCTCTTTTTATCAGACTCCCAGCATGCTGCTTCTGCTTTTTTGTTCTTATTTCTGTCACTTGAATATTGCACATTTCTGCCCTCAGAGCTGTGCTCCTCCATCTTCCTTTGTCCCAAATAAACTTCTGCAATTGTTTCAGTGCCTAACATGAAGTTTCCGTCTTGAAAAATTTAATTAAGCTCACTCATGCATTAAATGTTTTGTCAGCACTTCCAAAAGGCTTTGTAACTTACAGTTAATATACGTAACAATTATATAATTATTTAAAGTGAGAATTATGAAGAGTATAGGTTTTTATGTGTCTATGTGTCATACACATAAGTGAGGAGGGTAAACATATTAGTTACTTCTTCTGCTAGCTTTGGATTTAGTTTGATTTACTTTTTCTAATTCCAATAGGTTATTGATTTGGAATCTTATTTTTTTTAATATTGGCATGTACCTAGCACTTTTTTAAGAGTACTATCTTGCTAAAGAAACTAAAATAGCCTGTGACAACTATCACCTAAGACAATCTGTGGGTCCTGGAGTTGTTATAAACATATACTTGAGTTGTGTAGGTACTATGAAGAAAATGTTTCCAGGTGCCCTCATTGTAGGACAGAGCCAGAGACCATCCATGGAAAGCAATGGACCAGGGAGATCCTTCAGAGTAGTGAAGCAGGAGTTTGCAAACTGGCTAACCAAGGATTCATTCTGTACCAAGATCAGGAGTTTTTCTTCTTCTAACCTCACTGGGTTTTACCACTCTCACCTTTTCTGTATGGGAATTTTTTTTTCCCCTTCCTATCCAAAGTTGGAAGGAGTTCTGGTAGCATAGTGCCTGAGGCACTTGACTGCTCACCAGAAGGCCGGTGGTTCAAACCCACCAGCCACTCCTCGGAAGGAAGATTGGGCAATCTACTTCTGTAGTGATACTGCCTCAGAAACCCAAGGAGGGGTCGCTATGTGTCGGGTCCGACTCCACGGCACATAACAACAACAACATCCAAAGTTGGATAGGAATGATGCAGGGAACATCAAAAGAAGATGGAAGGAATACACAGAGTCACTGTACCAAAAAGAACTGGTCTGGGAATTGATGGAATACCCATTGAGATATTTCAACAAACAGATGCCGCACTGGAGGCACTCACTTGGTTATGCAAAGAGATTTGGAAGACAGCTACCTGGTCAACTGACTGGAAGAGATCCATATTTGTACCCATTCCAAAGAAAGGTGACCCCACAGAATGTGGAAATTATCAAACAATATCATTAATATTGTACACAAGTAAGATCTTATTAAAAATAATTCAAAGACGGTTACAGCAGTATATCGACAGAGAATTTCCAGAGGTGCAAGCTGGATTCAGAAGAGGATGTGGAACAAGGGATATCATAGCTGTTGTCAGATGGATCTTGGCTCAAGGCAAAGAATACCAGAAAGATGTTTACTTGTGTTTCATTGACTATGCAAAGGCATTTCATTGTGTGGATCATGACAAATTACGGATAACATTGAGAAGAATGGGAATTCCCAAACACTTGATTGTACTCTTGAGGAACCTGTACCTTCACCAGGAGGCTGGTCGAATGGAACAGGGAGACACTACATGGTTTTAAGTCAAGAAGAGAGTGCATCAGGATTGTATATTTTCCCCATACTATTCAATCTATATGCTGAGCAAATAATCCGAGAAGCTGGACTATATGAAGAAAAACGTGGCATTAGGATTGAGGAAGAATCAATAACAACCTGAAATACGCTGATGATACAACTTTGTTTGCTGAAAATGAGTATGACTTAAGGTACTTACTGATGAAAATTACAGAACACAGTCTGCAGTATGGATTACATCTCAATATAAAGAGGACAAAAATCCTCACAACTGGACCAATAAGCAGTATCACGATAAATGGAGAAAAGATTGAGGTTGTCAAAGAATTCACATTGCTTGGTTTTATAATCGAAGCCAATGGAAGCAGCAGTCAGAACATTAGATGGTGTGTAGATGGGCAGGTCGGCTGCAAAGGAACTCTTTCATGTGCTAAGGAGCAAGGATGTCTCCTTGAGGACTAAAATGCGCCTGACACAGGCCATGATATTTCCAATCGCCTCATAGGCATGTGAGAACTGGACAATGAATAAGGAAGACAGAAGAAGAGTTGATGCTTTTGAGTTGTGGTGCTGGCAAGGAATGCTGAAGGTACCATGGACTGGTAGAAGAACTAACAGATCTGTCCTGGAGGAAGTGCAGCCAAGATGCTCCTTGGAAGTGAGGATGGCCAGACTTCCTCTCACCTATTTTGGTCATGTTATCAATGGGGACCATTTCCTGGAGAAGGAAGTCGTGCTTGGTAAGGTGGAGGGTCCACAAAAGAGGGGAAGGCCTTCAATGAGATGGATTGACACAGTGGCTGCGATGATGGGCTCAAGTATATAGCAAAGATCATGGAGCTGGGGCGGGATTGGCGGTGTTTCATTCTGCTGTGCACGGGGTCGCTATCAGTCGGAAATGACTTGCCGGCACCTAACAATAGCAACAATCCAAAGTATCCTATTTCCCTATGTTGTTGTTGTTGTTATGTGCCATTGATTCGGCCCGACTCATAGCGACCCTTCCTTGGGTTTCCGAGGCAGTATCAATCACTACGGAAGCAGATTGCCCCACCTTCCTTCCGAGGAATGGCTGGTGGGTTTGAACCGCCAGTCTTCTGGTTAACAATCAAGTGCCTTAGGCACTATGCTACCAGAGCTCCTATAGGAGTTCTGATAACATGTCTTTTAGTATATAAGTTGCTAGACCATGAATCTGCACTTTGGAGATCCTGGACATTAGGAAGTATGCTGTATCTGGATGGATATTGCAATTGTCGTTTTAGGGAAGCAACAAGAGTGTATTTTTTTCTATATGTGAAGAGAGAGCCTGGATACTTGATTGGCCAAGGGATACTGTATGTATTCAATATTTCTTCTCCCCTTCATCATTATTATAACATTGGAGATTTTTCAACAACCTCTGAAGATAGAGATGTCCTGTAAGCTAAAAATACAAGTTTTGGTATATGATATTTGGAAAATTCTTCTTGCAACTACTGGAAAAGTAGATATGATGGTTAAACTTCAGTAGCCAAATTGGATCAACACTGACTTTGTGAATGGAAGTCACCTATCAAGGATTACAAAACAGAAAGAAAAGACTGGACCCATTATAATATCCTGAAGTGGTCTAAATAGTTCTCAGCCTCTTGTCTTCAGATTTCTTTTACAGAAAGGATAAAGTTCTAATTTTTCAAAATTTTGCCCATCATTGTTAATAGTAAGATGCATACACACACACAAATTTATTGCCTGTTTTCGTATTTGTCATTCTTATTGATCCCTGCTTATTCCTCATATACTAGACATCATAATGCTTTATTGATTATACATGTTAGAAGTATTTTTATGTTTGTTTTTAATTTCTTTATTTTGTTTTTAGCACTCTGGACATACAAAAGTAGCCAATTTTATACAGTCAAGCTTAATTCTTTTTCATACAAGGAGCTCTAGTGGTGCAATGGGTAAGGCATTTAGCTGTTAACCAGAAGTTCAGTGGTTCAAACCCACCAGCTGCTTGTAGCTTCTGCCTTTCTCATTGGCAGATTATAAAACTTTTGTCCTATTGTATTAGTCAGGTTAGACTCTACTATGATGCAGTAACAAATTGATCCCAGCATTTCAGTACATTAATACAATAAAAGTTTGTGTTTTGGTCACACAGGATCTAATGTGGTTCAGGCATTTCTTCTGGAATTAACTATGAACTAGGCTATCTGAAATCTAGAGCTTCCAAATAACTGCAACAAAGGAAGAGAGAAGTAGAAGAAGCACATTAACTCTTAACTGCCCACACCTCACTGAATGGGAAACTATACCATGTAGAGGATTGCACTGATATTTAACATGTACCAATAGTTTCTACTTCATTCCTTTTGCTTTACTAATTCCATGAGTAATTTTTATAGTGCATGATATCAGGCAGTGATCTGTGTTGGACGAGTAGACAGTGAATATTTCATCTAATTCAAATATGCTTTTCAAGTCTGTCATATTTATCACTCCTTGCCTTAAAGAAAGAAACAATTGCTTCTCAAGAAGACTTTGCCCTTCATGACTATATAATAAACGTAGACATGCACTTAATTCTAAAGAACAGAGATATTCCCTATATGTGGAGAAACTTTTCCAGTTTATTACTCACTAACATTTCCCACAATAAAAGGAAAGCAGTGTCATCTAGCTGACAAGAATATGATAGGAACATTTTTTTTGTACATTTGCTCTTCTGCACTTTTGCATCCCTTCTTGCCATGTATCAAAAACACTAATTTGGGAAAGATATTTACCACTACCCTGTATTTTCTAAGCTCCCTTCTGACTTTGTGTTGTAGTAATTTACTTTTCTATTGGTGACATTATCCATGATCTTACTAAATGTGAGCCCCTTACTATGGACAGGAGAAAAAACAGCCATGTTCTCCTCAGTGGTCTTTGTGAATTATAACTTGGGACATATATAAACTGAATTTAGAGCAAATCATGTTTGGATTGCTGTCTTTACAATATAATGTCATGACCTCCATCAATTTTGGCAAGCCACTTTCCCATTAAAATAGAGCTGAAACCTAAAACCAATCCATACCCAGTACTGCCGAGTTGATTCCAACTCATAATGACCCAAAAGGACAAGGTAGAACTTCCCAATAGAGTTCCCAAGGCTGTAAATCTTTTACAAAAGCAGACTGCCACATCTTTCTCCTGCAGAGTGGCCAATCTTTCAGTTAGTTAACCACTTTGCCATCATGGGTCCTTTGGCTTGATTGCAGGGACACCAAAAGGAAGAATTTTCACTTTGCTTTTTGTGGGAGAGAAGGAACTTTACGAATAGCTTGGTGTAGTAGTTCAACCACTGGAAGAGCAGCCAACACTGATCCTTTCCATTACAGATTCACACTGGTTTATCAGTGTGTCCCTTTGAACTAATGAACCCTCTGTCTTCATTTTGGAAATATTGGTGCACATGAATAATATAGAGAAATGTAGATAGCTCAGTGCTCTGATTTGTGTGTGAAATAACATCATATTCCTCTAGGATAACATTTTTCAGGACCAAACTAGGGAACCTAAATAGGACTTCATCTCTTGACAGTCATATACAGATCGATACCATTTTCTACAGACCAGAGACGATGGCTGTCTTAGTCTGGGTTCTCTAGAGCTCCCAAAACCTGCAGATGAAGACTTCTGCAGGCCTGAACTAGAGTTCAGTGAGATATATATATCAATCACTGTTTTTGCTCCTCTAGAGCATATATATGTATATGCTCTACATATATACATATGTATGCATGTATATATACATATACATATATATATATATATATATACACATATATATATACACAAATATATGTGTGTGTGTATAAGTATGTATATTTACTTCAAAGTAATGGCTCACGCAAGTGTTGAGGGAATGGTTTGCACAATCAATTGTGGGGGCTGACAAGTCCCAAATATGTGGGTCAGGTGGCAGGCTGAAGACCTCTACTGGCTCATGTGGGTACAGGTTCTGACAAATTCAAAATTTGCACATGGAAGACTTATGCAGGCTTCAACTAGATGTCAGGCAACAAGAAGAGTGTAAGATGGGAAGAGTGTTTGCCAGAACATCCATTTGTATACTACAGGAAGACACACTCAGTTTAAAGTAAACTCCCTTTTAAACTGATTGGGTGCTCACATCAGATCACAAAATGAAAGGTGATTGCATAGTGTCTGCAAAACCACTGAGAATCACAGCCTAGCCAGGTTCACACATAACATTTACCATTATGACAGCCAAACCCTGGACTCTCAGATACAAGAACCTTTTGTTTAAAGGTTTTGAGAAATTTTTTACACAAACTAGACTCCTGGAAACTGGTGCCTTATATAATTCTGTGTGCTTCTAAGTGATTCATTTCCCTGTATCTGTGAAAAATAAAATATCAGTTTTTTTCACTGGTTCATTTGTCTATTTTCTGTACCATATGTAATTGTTTTGAAGCATGTCTTAGCATTACGTAGGGTAATTAACCTTTTATTCCTCCCTTTTCTTTCACCTTTGGCTTAGGAATTTGTAGATCTTCAGTTATATAACTTTTAGAATGATGTTTGATTTCCCAATCAAACTTTATTAAGATCACATTCAATTTATTAAAGATAGGAATAATTGAATTTTTATTGTATTATGCCATTCCATTCATAATAATGATAAAAAGAGTAAAACTAACAATTATATAGATCTAACCATGAGCCAGAAACTTTTCTACATTTTTCTACACTTTTATAAAGTTTAATTCCTTTAACCCTCACACAAAAGAACTAGCAGTTAAATACTTCTCCTATCTCTTTTCACAGATTAGCAAACTAAAGTGTAATAAATATATAGTTGGGATTCAAACTCAGACCCTTTGTCTCCAGAGCCTATACTTTTACTACTCTGCTAAACTTAAAGTGTTTTTTTCTTCTGTTATTTAATTCTTAGACATATATGAATTCAGTTGTTAGTGCCAATGATACCTTATCTTCTATTACATTATCTGTTTGATTGTTCTGACAATCATATTTCAAATGTTCTTGATACATTTTAGATACTTTGTCAATAACATATAAATATTTTCTCCCAGATAGTGACTTGTCTTCAAACTTGATATATATATATATTTGTACCAAAATTCTTAATTTTATTTGCTTAATACATAAAATGCCACTATCTACTGGGGCAGAATCCCTGGATAGAGCAAATCGTTAACATACTCAATTGCTGTAACTGAAAGCAAGAAGGTTCAAGTCCACCCAGAGGTAGCTCCGAAGAAAGACTTGGCAATCTATTTCTATAAAATCAATCATCAAAAACCATGTGGAGCACAGTTTTACTCTGACACTTACATAGTTGCCTTAAGTTGCAACCCACCAAATAGCAGTTGGTTTTACTGGATCTTTGGGGCACAAGGTGTTTCCAGTCATTATTCTTGTATGTAGAGGAATTTTCAATAACAAATTGAATAAGTTCAGGAAAAAAGCTGATGGTAATATAAGCTCTTCGGGAAAATTAAAATCTCAACAATCATTTATATAAAAAGTGGGTAGCCTTAATGTTTTACTAGAAAAAGTAAGTGGCTAAAAATCTGGTGATAATAGAATCAATTTTAAGCCAAGAAAAATAAAATTCCAAGTCAAAATCATTACTGCATGGTCATTATAGACACTTGTACAACTTTCTTAATCATATATGGATAAAAATTCCAAATATTCAATCAAGCAGGTCTGGGTTTGAAGCTTTGGGAAAATTACTTAGTTTTACTAATGATTGTGGTTTTTTTTTTTTTTTTTTTCCCCCAACCATCATAATGTTAAGAGTACGTTCTGTGTAAGGAAAACTTTGGAAAATTTGATATTGCAGGCTAGGGGTTTCTCACTGTTAATCACATAGCAATTATTTCTTCATTTAGAGATATCCTTTGTAAACTGTCACCACTGTTCCTAAAATATGATACTGCAAAGCAGTAGAGAAAGAAATGGAAGAATGAAGTGTTTTGCAAATTCTTGTATCTCTTACTCTCTCTCTTGGGCGATGAGGCAATTTTGTAATATTTCTATTAGAGAATAGATGAGATTCTCCTGTCAACATCTCCCCCCTTTTCCCCACGAGAAAGGAAAACTGCAAATTGCATTACTGCCAATTAATGAGGTTACAAAATAGGAGGTCAGGCAGTAGTATGCTAGGGTCAACTCATACCAATTAATGAAAACTCATTGTTCACATTCCTCCCCACCTCTGAGTTCAATGATATTACATTGGTTTGAAACTGGCCACAATGGAAGTATATACACCACAGAATTTGGAAAATTATACAATTCATGCTCTTTCTTTGTGGAAATTAATGATCATTAAGCATTTACCAACACACCACACCATACGTATTTCAGAGGTTTCCAGCCACAGAATCCTGAGGGTGTTTGGATTGCCCAAGTCACCATAAGTAACATTAGGAGGAAATATTCTACACCTAAATATACTAAAAAAGATGCTTAATTAACCAATTTAAGATTTGTTAAAAGTGAAAAGCAAAACTTAACTGTAATAAAGAAACTTCCTAGAAGTTGTTGTTGTTAGAGGCTGTCAAGTCATTTCTGACTCAGTGATCCCATGCACAGCAAAACGAAACATTGCCCGATCCTGCACTGGTTCCATGATCCCTGCTGTACTTGAGCCCATCATCGCAGCCACCGTGTCAATCCATCTCGTTGAAGGCCTCCCTCTCTTTTGT
>NW_006922273.1:448704-451958 GCF_000298275.1 Orycteropus afer afer | reverse complement strand
AAAAAAAAAAAAAAAAAAGAAGTAGCTTCTAATGGCAGGATCTATAGGGTCAATATATGGATTAACTGAAATATATGACTGTTATTTCCATCTGCTAAATTGCTTTCTTTTACCATTCACATCTGCTCTACTTATTTAAATTACCTTTAAATTCAACTTCTGATTCTCCCTATGTCATCTTAAACAGTTTGACCCGTCTATTTGTCTGGGCAGCAATTTTCCAACACAAAGCTGCTATGTTTCTTTGTTGTTAAGGCTGTAGTTGCTTTGATAAATGGAATATTTACCTTGGGGATCCATAGTGCAGTCTTACCTTATGATGTCTGTCTATGGAACGTAGATCTAAAATATTTATCAATACATTAAATATTCATTAAAGAGTAATAATAATGCTAAATAACACATATTGAACACTTCCATGAGCATGCTAGATAGTGCACTTTGCAACCCTCTGAAGTTAGTCATGTTATAATTATTTAGTTTAGAGTTGAGGAAGCAGAAACAGAGAGAGTTTATATAACTTACCCAAGCTAACAGTGAATGGCAGAACCAGAATTAAAATTCAGATATTCTTGCTTCATTCTCTGCCTCTTAACCTCTTGTAGGAATACATAATTATACATAGCTGGAGAGTAATGTTTAAGTTCTCTGGTGGTGTAATGCCTAAGGCATATGACTGCTAAGCAGAAGGCTGGCAGTTCAAACCCACCAGCCACTCCTGGGAAGGAAGGTTGGGAAATCTACTTCCGTAGTGATACCGCCTCGGAAACCCAAGGAGGGGTCGCTATGAGTCGTGTCTGACTTGACGGCACATAACAACAACAGCAACAACAACAACAATCTTGAGGATTTTTTCATGTGTTTGTTAGCTACTTGAGTGTCTTCTTTGGTAAAATGTGAAGACACATTTGACTAAGCTACAAGCTCTTTCTGAGCAACTTCTTTGAACTCCCAAAATATACAAAAATAAAAATTTGTCATTCTATTAGAGGATTCAGAAGAATCAATTTCTCTGGCAAGTTTTAAAAGAACAATGTGTACTCTGATGTCAGAGAAACATAAAATAACTTTAAATATCTGAATGGCAAAAGATAACAAACCATATTATATCAGCAATAAGTGTAATATAATATTATATAGTGTAATATAAGATTATGTAGTGTAATTTCAAATAAAAATGAAAACTGAAAAATAAAAATACAAAATTTGCTGAGAAACAATCTATTCTGAACACTTTTATTGAAGTCAGTGTTAGTAACATATTTTTCTGCTTAATCATGAATCTGAATAAGGATTAAATATATGTGCTATTTTAGAACACAGGTTTCCCCTGCTCTCTGAAACTAGGTCATTCCTATGAAACCCTCATAAACCAAAATGGCGTAAAGTGAAGAAGCAATCACCATTAATTTGTATGGGAAAATTTTTTGAGTGTTCTTAGACTCAAAAAGTAATCTACCAAATCATACCAAATCACACACAAAATCTAAAATAACACTAACATATAATTGTTCACAGACATAGATCAAAGGTATGGCAGCTTGATATTGAGATGTTGAGTATAGTTCCTGGGGAAGGAGTTTGGCAATGCTATGCTAGTTACTTGAGATGCATGCTGCCTCTTTAACAGCTTGCTACAAAACAAATGCCCAACACTAGTTTCAACTTTGGCCTTTTTTAGTAAAAGTGAATATTCCTCTTTGGATTTTGTTTGGTTATCAAAAACAGGTACTAATGTAGGTCTTTCATAAAAGTGAAGTGGCATAAAGTGAACTTTCAAACAGTCGGTGATACTTATAGTCAGATAAATCCTATATGGTTTGATTTAACATATTTCCTCCAAAAGGCTTGCTTATCCAAACCTATCTCCCTTTGTACTCTACCTGAAGATTCTGAATATTGGAGTCACTCTTTTGATCTAAGTTAAAAACATCACATTGAACACTGTTAGTGGAGCATCTACAATCTTGACAGTAAAAGCTGCCATTTTTGTGTACTTTTGTTGTTGTTGTTAGGTGCCATCAAGTTATCTCCAACTCATAGCATCCCTATGTACAGCAGAATGAAACACTGACCAGTCCTGTGCCAGCTCCATGATCCTGGCTATATTTGAGCCCATCATCGTAGCTACTGTGTCAATACATCTTATTGAGGGCCTTCCCCTCTTTTGTTGACCTTCCATGTTACCAAGCATGATATCCTTCTCCAAGGAATGGTCTCTTTTTACAACATGACCAAAGCAGGTGAGACCAAGTCTGGCCATTCTCACTTCCAAGGAGTATTCTGGCTGCACTTCTTCTAGGACAGGGTTATTAGTTCTTTAGGCAGTCCATGGTAGTTTCAGCATTCTTTGCCAGCACTACAACTCAAAAGCATCAGCTCTTCTTCAGTCTTTATTCATTGTCCAGCTCTCACATGCATATGAGGTGATTGAAAATACCATGGCTTGGGTCGTGTTCAGTCAATTTCAGATTGCAGAAGTTGGTAAAAATCTTCAATTTCTTCATCTTTGACTTTGGTGGTTGGTGGGTAAATATGAATTATAGTAGTATTAACTGGTCTTCCTTGTAGGCATTTGTATGTTATTCTATCACTGACAGCATTGTATTTCAGGATAGATCTTGATACATTCTTTGTGATGATAAATGCCATGCCATTCCTCTTCAATTTGTCATTCCTGTCATTCCCAGCATAGTAGATCATATGGTTGTCTGATTCATAATATACTTATTATGTTCCAAACACTTTACAGACATTATTTCATTTAATCATCTTTACCATTTCCCTGCAAGATAGGTATGAATATTTCTATACCATAGATAATAGAACAGATGCATATTGTTTAAATAACTGGTCCAAAAACAAACAGAAGATTAACAAGTTAGGAGTCAAGCTAATGTCCTGTCCTTCCACTACACTGAACATTAAGCACAGTGAATAGATAAAGTAATCAAAAATTAGTGTTCTTATTTGCAGTAAATTGTATCTAGAGAAACAGTATGCATGTAAGTGAATGGTTAGAAAATAAGTGTGTTAGGCTGGGTTCTCTAGAGAAGCAAAACCAGTAAAGCTTTATATATATATATATACAACCAAACTCACTGCCATTGAGTCGGATCCAACTCATAGCAATCCCTCCTTGTGTTTCCGAGGTGGTATAACTACAGAAGTAGATTGCCTAACCTTCCTTCCAGGAGTGGCTGGTAGGTTTGAACTGCCAGCCTTCTGGTTAGCAGTCAAATGCCTTAGCCACT
>NW_006922273.1:445605-448604 GCF_000298275.1 Orycteropus afer afer | reverse complement strand
AAGTCGTTGGTCTTGCAAAATTCTACCATGCAAGTTCCAGCATTATTTCTATCATCAAGGACAAATTTTCCAACTACCGGTGATTCTTCTTTGTTTCCAACTTTTGCATTCCAATCACCAGTGATAATTAACACATCCTGATTGCATGTTCAGTCTATTTCAGACTGCAGAAGTTGATAAAAATCTTCTAAAAATCCTAGAAATCATTCAACTTAACTTAGATAGGTCATGACATAGAGATGCATAAATTTCAAATACTAAATAAATATAATGACATTATTTGTATTTGTCATGTACTAACAAACAATATATTTTATAGGTACAAAAGTTCATCACCAATGAATTTAATTCTCTTGCAGTTTCTCCTCTTACAAAACAAATGAATATTTAAAAAATATATTTATAGACATTGTGCTCTAGTGGGATCAGACATTCTATTATTTAGTGAATGGATTTATAAAATCAGTGTGAGATTTTTTTCTTTCTCATGAGAGTTCATGCATTTATACCTCTGGCACAAGGTTTGAAAATGAAGAAACACATATTATGTTCCCTCAGTAATATATGTTGACAGATCCATTACATTACCCACATACCCAGGCACAGTAAAACATGTTGGATCACTGACCTCCTCCCCTCTCTCCCAACTGAAAAGCACAGTGTGTGTGGATGCTACCTTTCCTGTAGAAAAAGAATAATCCAAATGCCAAAAGCAGGTTACGATTCAGTGGATACTGGTTTAAACATTATTATGTTCGGAAAGGTAATGTACATTCACTGGACCTCTTAATTTTCAGGCCAGTGCCTCATGTATGGTTGACTGGGTAACTCTGTGACCCACAAATAAAGTGTTCAATTTAGTGACAATAGCCAACTTGTGGTTTTACCAATTTTTAACCTTTTCTTTTCTTTTTTTTAAGCATTTTATTGAAATATAATTTATGTACAGTGAAATACACAAAACTAAAGTGACATGGGTCAATGCATTTTTTCTCTTTCTTTCTTTCTTTTTTAAGTGTTCCCTCCTTTTCCCTCCCACCTCTGGTAGCCAACAAAGAAAGTTTCCCTCCATATATAAACCTTTCCTTGACCCTCCACAACAATGATCTAATACTATATTTATCCTTCCGTGATTAACTTATTTCACTCAGCATAATGTCCTCCAAATTCATCCATATTATGTGGTGTTTTGCAGACTCTACATAATTCTTTGGTGCTGCATAGCATCCCATTATATGTATATACACATTGTTTGGTCATCCACTCTTCCGCTGATAGGCACGTAGGTTGTTTCCATCTTTTTGCTATTGTAAATAGTGCTGTGATGAACATGAATGTGCATGTATCTGTTCCTATCCTTGTTCTCACCTCTCTAGGATATATACCTAGTAATTTAACCTTTTCTTTTTTTAACTTATAGTATTGCTGTATTGTAGATGAGGTTTTAATATCATAACCCACATTTACATGATATTAGGAGCTCTGGTAGGGTAGTGCCTAATGCACCTGAATGCTAACCAGAAGGCTGTTGGTTCAAACCCACCAGCCACTCCTCAGAAGGAAGGTTGGGCAATCTACTTCCATAGTGATACCACCTCAGAAACCCAAGGAGGGGTCGCTATGACTCTGATCCGACTTGATGGCACTTAACAACAACAACTGATAGCTCTATCTAGTCTAATGAGGAACTTATGTTCTATGTAAACAAACCAAACTGAAGGGATTATTTTGATAAAATGTTACTCTGTTCAATTCTATTCTGCTTTTAACACAATACTTCCCTAGAGGGCACATAATCCTTTGTTGGTAATATTTCATTGTCCTATTTTTCTGATAATAAAGATGTTTATATATGTTTAACTGAGGGAATAATTACAAATCAAGAGAGTTCAGGAAAGAGAATGAGGTCTAAGGATAACATGTATAGAATTATTGAGAAAAAAATGTGAAAATATTTTGTCTGAATTATCCATTTTGAATCCTTATGTGGTTCAAATTCACAGAAAAGCCAACAGCTCCAATATCTAACTTTTTGTCTCATAATTGTTTAGCTCAAAATTGACTTGTAGCAATAAAAGAGAAGTGGGCTTGACTCAACTGCTTTTTATTTACTTAATGAAGTGATAATATGGTGTTTATTGTTTCTGAAATGTAACTACTCATTGGTAGTTACTGCCAAGGTCACAAAACACTAAAGTAGTGTATATATGGATGCTTGTACTGAGCATGACAATTTTACTTATGTTTTTATGAGTATCTACTTATAATAATTCTGTATATTTGATTTTTTTTCTTTTTAAATGAAATTAAATGTACTACTCACACAGTATTCAAGATGTTCTTATTGTTCAAAAAGGAGAAGTGTTTATTTAGAAACATAGTGAGAAATGTAGAAATTGGTAGAGAACTGATGGAGTTATTAAAAGACTTCTAGTGGTACCAAATAATTCCTGAGTTATAGAATCTAACTCCATAGTCTGGCAGATCAATAAAAATCATACAGCTATAGTCCCTCTTATAGTCTCTGTTAAATCTCTTGGCACATTTAACAGAGAAGACAATGATTTTCTATTCCACAATCTTTGAAAGTGCAACCCTTTTCCTGAGGCATTGATTATGAACTAAAAAAAGATCAATCAAATATTTTTTAATAATACAAAATGCTTGATAGTATGGAACATTTCTTCTGCTTTAGAACGACATTTCTCCTTAAGTAGAACTAACAAAATATTTGATTACAAAAAACACTTGGAGGACAGTCAACTGATGGTAAAGCACCCATCACTGTGATACAGACCATCAACTGAGAGGTAAAAGGGATGTAGGAGTGAACATTGAAGAGATAAACTTGTTGCTGTATATCTGAAAAACCACAGGTGTATATATTTAATTAGAAGTAGCTTCTAACCTAAATAAATGGAAAAACATCCCATGCTCATGGATAGGAAGACTGAACATTGTGAAAATGTCACTTCTACCCAAAGCAATCTATACATTCA
>NW_006922273.1:417019-440700 GCF_000298275.1 Orycteropus afer afer | reverse complement strand
GAGAGAGAGAGAGAGAGAGAGAGAGAAATTTATCTTAGGAAAATGTCTCACACATTTATAGAAGCTGGCAAGTCCCAAGTTCTTGGATCAAACATTGAGCTGGAGGCTTTTCCCATTTCACAGAATTGCAAGGGCTGACAAGCTCAAGATTGGCAAGCAGTATACTGTCTGTTGACTCCAAGGAATGATGAATCCAAGATCACCGGGCCAAATGGTGGATTGTTCATTCACAGACAGTTGTAGGCAGCACAACAGGATCCTGATCCACGGAAGAGTGTCTCATTTTTCCAGGATGTCCATAAATATATTGGAAGCAGGCCACACCTCTAGGGAAACTCCCTTTCCACAGATTGGCTCCTCAAAACATATACATGTGATCCCATCATGGAAATAACCCACATCACAACTACTTAAACCACACAGAATTGTGGTCCAGCCAAGTTGATACACAACTCCAACTATCACAATAAGATTAGGTAATAGTTTAAAAATTAATTGTATATCTGAAAAACCCAGGTAACAATCCAAAGAATAAATAACTTTTAGGGGAAATGGTCAAGAAAATCTTTATTATGTAAGGTTGGAATTCAGTGTTGAAAAATGGAGAGAACTTTGGTAGAGGGAGAGGGTAAGGTCCATGGCAGCAAGACAGACACAGAGAGATACACAGAGAGAATCTGGGAATCTAAGAAGGGGAGACAGTAGTTAGGAAGCCAGGTAAAGTGGACTTTTTATGTAAGGTGGCATTTTAAACATATCCTGGGTAAATTTTATCACGTATGAATAAATGCTCAATCTTATCATTCTTTAGTATTCATGATATGATTGATAAAAGAATGCTTTATTGGTAAGACATCAAGACAAAACAAAATTTCTTTTATGCTTAGAAGAAGTAGTAAATACTGGGCCTGAATAATTATAAAGTATTAGGAAGACAGTAGATAGTTTGTGGAAAGAAATGAAGAAAAATTACAAAAAATAAAAAAAATTATGGGTTGCTAAAATTTTTAAAAATTATTCACATTTTTTTTTCTGCTCCAATTGTTTACGTAGTTACTTCAAATTATATAATATGCATGGGAGAAATAAAGAAAATAAAAGAATCAAGGAAACATTTTAAGTTAACATATATTATTTTCTATTTGCCAGGTATTGTTGTTGTTGTTGTTATTTGCCATCGAGTCGGCCCCGACTCATAGCGACCCCTCCTTGGGTTTCTGAGGCAGTATCACTATGGAAGTAGGATTGCCCAACCTTCCTTCTGAGGAGTGGCTGGTGGGTTTGAACCGCCAGCCTTCTGGTTAGCAGTCAAGTGCCTTAGGCACTATGCTACCAGGTATAGTGACAAATATTTTATATGTGTTACCTTATTTAAGTCACTCATCAAGTATATGAGTTTGGTCTTTTAATATTACCATTTTACAAATAAAGAATCTGAAATAAAAAAGGCATTAGATAATTTTATAAGATTTCAAGGTCATTTAGTGACAGATTTGAATTTTAATTCCAAAACTTGAGCTGGTCCACACTGCACAATAGTACTGTCACTGACTTCCATTGACCCAATTCTGACTCACAGTGACCCCAGTGAGTTTCTAAGGCTATAAATCTTTACAAAAGTAGGTTGCCTCATTTTCCTCCCATAGAGGAGCTTGTGAGTTTGAACCACCAACCTTCTGGTTAGTAACCAAATGCTTTACTCACTATGCCACCAGGCCTTCTTAATGCTATTGCTGTTAGGTTGTTGTTATATGCCACGGAGCCAGACTTGACTCATAGCAACCCCTCCTTGGGTTTCTGAGGCAGTGTCACTACGGAAGTAAATTGCCCAATCTTCCTTCCGAGGAGTGGCTGGTGGGTTTGAACCACCAGCCTTCTGGTTAACAGTGAAGTGCCTCAAGCACTATGCTACTAGAGCTCCTAAAATCATTCTAAGAGTAAGATAATTTATCCATTTTATCACATACCTTGAGAGAAGGTCTAGTTTAATTCTGAATTAAGTTTTAAAACTTATCATAGCATATTTCATGATTACATGCTCCAATATTTTGTCTACAAGGTTTTGCCAGTTTCTGAATTAATTTTAATTTCACAATAAAATCCTTCTTGTTTTCTGATTTAAATTTATTATAGCTACCAATATCCCTGATGGCTGGAATTAGTTTGGCTTTGTCAAAAAAGACAAACCAACCCAAACAACAATAAATCCCAAACTAAATTTACCCACTAAAGAAACAGATGATAAACCAGTCTTCTTCCACATACTGAAAATTACCAAAATAAAATTGTAGATATGAGGTCCTTAAAAGATGTTTTAAAATATCTTTTTAAAGTTTCAATTCAGAAAATCTCTGGGAACCAAAGCTTTAATTATTATCATTGCTATAATGTTTAAACTCAGTAGTTTATACTCTGAGAGAAAAAAAAGTTGCAATTTGGCAATAGGAATGTAAAACCACCCAATAGGCCTCCAAGGTTTATTCTCTGAAACTTTTACTAAAAATTCTATTTGTCACATTTTGTCTTAATTCTTCTTTAGTAAGGAACAATATGAAAATATAACTCTGGTATATGATAAATGAATAGAATTATTTCTTTAGGTGTTACAATTTATATTTGATCATAAAAATGATAATGTGTGTTTCCTGCCTAAAAGAACGTCCACAAACTTGGATTTTTATTTAACTCTATATTATATTGTTAAAATATATCAGCTTATAAGAAATTCATGTAGTAAATACACATCTTTAAACCCAGCAGTTTTTCCTCACTGAATTATAGGAACCTATCCTATGCTGTCAAACTATCTCTTTTCATATAACAGGATTAATAAATCTTAAACTTCAATCAATATAAGAATAGGCCAGGGAGTTAATTAAAAATATAAATTCTCCAATCCATCTCTCAATATTTTAATTCAGTACATCTGAAATGAGGCTTAGAAGTGTATATTGATAAATACTTCAGTACGTTTCATGCGGGAACTCTGCAGATCATACTTGGTGATATAATGATGAAAAGATGAAAAGATATTTGCCAAAGTTCTAGACCTTTATACCTACTTTTATATCTCCTTGAGGACTAAGGTGCGCCTGACACAAGCCATGATATTTCCAATCGCCTCGTATGCATGTGAGAGCTGGACAATGAATAAGGAAGACCGAAGAAGAGTTGATGCTTTTGAGTTGTGGTGCTGGCGAAGAATGCTGAAAGTACCATGGACTGCTAAAAGAACTAACAGATCTGTCCTGGAGGAAGTGCAGCCAGAATGCTCCTTGGAAGCAAGAATGGCCAGACTTCCTCTCACCTATTTTGGTCATGTTGTCAGAAGGGACCATTCCCTGGAGAAGAATATCATGCTTGGTAAGGTGGAGGGTCGACGAAAGAGGGGGAGGCCTTCAACGAGATGGACTGACACTTTGGCTGCAATGATGGGCTCAAGTATAGCAGGGATTGTGGGGCTGGTGCGGGATCGGGCAGTGTTTTGTTCTGCTGTGCTTGGGGTCGCTATGAGTCGGAAATGACTCCACGGCACTTAACAACAACAACACCACCTACCCAATGGAGAATGATTAAGCAGCAAATTTATAATTTATATTTAAATATTTGTGTTTGATATTGTAATCTGCTTTGCTGTGATCCTGTCCTTGCTTTCTGACCCTGGTAATCATGAACTAGCTTGAGAACAACTAGAATCCTGGATAAAACATAAAATAACATTTGAGCACATTGGGGTGCTACCGAATCCAAAAAGGACTGGATAGTTCAAGAACTTAAGTGAAACATACATGAGTAAGACTGATGTTTGGCATTGTTCTTCCTCTCTTGTTGGTGGCCCAAAAGTTAAGTATTGGAACAAAATTTTCAGTAATCTACAGATCATGTAGAAATTGGAGTTCCAGGCTGTGTAAGAAGAAAGGACCATGGTGAACATCCCCGGTTTTGATTTGAGTGCCTCAAAAGACTACATCAGAAATAGAGCAGTCCTTACCAAAGATGGAACCAAAGCTTGTTCATCGCTGCTCCATATTCCCTACACCCACACAGATACAGGTTGGAATCATCAGTTGCAACCAAGTCGAAATTCTGATTCTTGGGGACCCTGTGCTTTAGAGAACTGTCCTCCATGGATTTTCAACGGCTGTAATCTTTTGGAAGCAGATCACCAGGACATTCTTCTGAGATGGTAAGACATAAGATAATTGCTTTTGGGTGAGCAACTGCCAACTGCCAACTGCCAACCTTTGTTTAGTTGTCAAGCATCCAACTGTTTGCACCACCCAGGGACTCCTACAGGAAGGAATAAACAGCAATAAAAATAGCAAATATGTGAGTAAATCTAACTTAAAATTTTTTAAATCAAAATCTTTCTTATGGGATTTGAAATATGTGTACCATTAAAAAGACCATAACAAAGAAGGTAGAAGGAAGTAAATGAGGCTAAAATTCTCAGGTTCTTGCATACTCTAAGAAGCAGTGTTGGTGTTGTTGTTGTTATGTGCCGTCAGTCGGACCTGACTCATAGCGACCCCTCCTTGGGTTTCTGAGGCAGTATCACTACGGAAGTAGATTGCCCAATCTTCCTTCTGAGGAGTGGCTAGTGGGTTTGAACCGCCAGTTTTCTGGTTAGCAGTCAAGTGCCTTAGGCAGTACGCTACTAAGAAGCAGTAGAAATGTTTCTCCTAAGAAGTAGAAACATTAATGTTTTTGGACTTTAATTAAAGTTAAAGATAAACTTGTTAATTGTTAGATTTATAAGAATTATAATGAGTAGGATATTAGAAAAGTCAATGGTATACTAAAATTAGTTAATCCAAATAAAAAGAGAGAAAACAATAGAAGATGAGATAAATAGAAACAAGTAAAAGATGACCATTTTAACATAACTGTAAGTGTATTGAATGCAAACACAACAAATGTTCACATTAAATACATCTTTGCCAGATTGTATAATATAAGCAAACCCAAATATATACTGCTTTATAAAGAGTCATACCTTTAATGTGAAGGAATAGAAAAGTTTCAAGTAAAATGATAGATAAAGATATACCATGAAAACATTACTTAATAGTTATCTGATACAGCTATGGTAATATCAGACTAGCTAGACTTAACACTTAAAAGAATTGTAATGATGTATATATAACATATATAAATAATATTTATACCATACATACTTATTGCACATATGTAACATAATTATAAAATAATCAAGCTACTAAGAGCTCTGGTAGCATAGTGGCTAAGGCACTTGACTGCTAACCAGAAGGCTGGCGGTTCAAACCCACCAGTCACTTCTTGAAAGGAAGATAGGGCAATCTGCTTCCGTAGTGATACTGCCTGGGAAACCCAAGGAGGGGTCGCTGTGAGTCACAACCGACTTGATGGCAGTGAGTCTGGACTTTTGGTTTGTTCTGAAAAAGGAACTCTGGTAACATGGTGGGTAAGACATTTGGGTGTTAACTAGAAGATCAGCTGTTCAAACTCACCAGCTTCTCTGTGGGAGGAAGATGAGGCAATCTATTCCCTTAAAGATTTACAGCCTTGGAAACCTAGTGGGGGTCGCTATGAGTTGGAATCATTTCAATGGTAATGAGCTTTTTTTTTTTTTTCAGAAAAAACATCAAAGGAATTTTTATTAATATGTGAAGTACTTAACACCTTTAATACTCATGTTTCCATTTCTACTGTTTCGAAGAACTCCTCAATTTACTCAATTTCCATGCTTAGGGAACTCAGAAAATTTAACAATTATACTTTATATGTATACACTCGGCCCGGGGATTGCCTCGCGGCCTTGGGCAGTCAGCTGCCACACCCAAGGCTGGCGGTTAAACCCACCAGCCACTCCTCAGAAGGAAGATGGGGCAATCTACTTCCCTAGTGATACTGCTTCGGAAACCCAAGGAGGGGTCTCTAAGAGTCGGGTTCCACTCGACGGCACATAACAACAACAACAATGTATAAACTCATGACTTCTGGAATTGGGACAGTTTGTACAAAGATTGTAACGTGAGATATCATGATTTTTCTTGATAAAGTCTCCTTTTTGTTATATAATACTAGATGTGTACTTGATTGAACAGAATAAATACAGGGCTATTGCTTGCTTTGCTGTCATGTAAATTTCATTTAGTCCATATATTTATTGAGCATCTTTAGAAGTGATTTGATTCCTGCCCTACTAAATTTTTTATTTAGTGGACACAAGATTGGTTGTTTTTCTATTGATGAATGTATATCTTTTGACTCTATTATTGGAATACAAAGTGAGTCAATTCATAGGTGATTATATTTGATATAATCTTTATATATATGTGTATATATATATATATATATATGTTTTCATATATTCTCTATCTCTATCATCATGATTAATAATACAGCCTCTGGAGCCATGCCAAACTGGTTTTGAAGCTTACTGACTGCTACTGAAGTCATTTACGTAACTTTATTAGAATCATTTTTTTACTTCATCTATCTGGTGAATAATTAATGTGGCCTACTGTGTTACAGACAGTTTAATGTCTATTTTAAAGAATAAGGCCTACCTCCTTGGGTTATTGTGAGGATTAATATTAACATCTAGACCAGTAACTTTATATTAGTACTCAATAAACAGATGCTGAATAAAAGAATGTATCAAAGCATACGTATCAGACTTCTAATAGGAATTTCTTTTTCCCTCATATTTTCACTTGTCTTGTTGCCCCATTTAACTTTTGCAATATAATAGTAAAGAAGATAGAAAAAATAATTTTATTTCACACATGAAAACTAAAAGTAAATCTTATGATTTACTTAATAGTTAGTTTTCCTAAATCTTATAATTCAGTAATTCTTATAATTTCTCATACTCTGTTTTCTTTTTAGGTTTAAACAAGATTTTCCACATTGTTTTCATGAAGATTTTACTATCCTTGGTAATATTTTTCTAAATTCAGCATGAAATTTGTGTTAAGCTAAGGCTAAGTTGTCCAGTCTCTGGATTGCAATGATTTATGTGATTGTTTTATTATTGAAATTCTGTATAGTGTTACCCAATGCCATTGAGTCAGTTCTCACTCATACTAAGCCTATAGGATAGAGTAGACCTTCCTCTTAGGGTTTCTAAGGCTGTAAATCTTTACAGAAGCAGTCTGCCTGATTTTTTCTTCTGTGGAGTGGCTGGTAGGTTCAAACTGGCAAATTTTTGATCAGCAGTGGAATGCTTTAATCACTGTGCCACCAGAGTTCCTGCCTGTGTAGTGTCAGATTTCACTTAAAGACGAAAGAAACATTTTCACGTTTGCTAGATATGTGTGACTATTCCCACAAAAGCTAACAAATGATTTATAGTAGATTCTAAAATAATGAACCCTAGGAATAAATAAAATTAATAGTCATTTTGAAAACATTTTATAAGAAAGCTGTATGAATTTTTAAATACTTTTCCTATCATAAAGAAGCTGCTCTTATAAGGTAAAAATAAATTAATAATGATAGGACAAGCACTGACACTTTTTTTTTTTTAATAAATTATTTCTATTCCTCTTAGAAACTTCACTTAATTGGGAATCCTTTGCCAACACTCTCCAGTAATAGAGTACAGCAGCTGCACTTTTATTCATCTTTAACTCACAAATTGAAAATTGCCTTCATTTTCTTGGCAGGAATACTTTTTCTTCTTTAAGTTGCAGCACAACTTTTAATAATAAAGTTGCTTAATTTCAGACTTTCTTATTTTTTCACTTACATTGTGTATCATTTTTCTACTTGTACAAAAGTTTAGTTACTTTGCACTTTTCACTCATATAATCACTAATTTATACATATTTGTGTGTGTGTATGTGTGTGTGTGTGTGTGTGTGTGTGTGTAAACTATTGATAGCGAACTTGAAAAGTACGTATTTGCTGCCAGAAATCTAAGTCTGTTGGCGGCTGGAGTCTAGGTGAAGATGGACTAGGGTTGATAGATGATAGGAAGTCCTGAGTCTTTACAAAAAAGGAACAATAATCTCAATTCATAAGAAACCTCTGTGTATCCATTTATCTAGTTTTAACATCAATGGAAGAAATTTAAGGACTGATGACAGAGATTCAAAATGCAAAATATTGTACATTTCCTATACAGATTTACATTTGAAAAAACATCAGAAGAAAGCAACTTCATTTAATGTGCCTGGATGTTTGGTGTTCTACAGGCACAATTTTTTAAATTTTTCATGAAATTTTGAGTATGGACAATAGATGGAAATATGGAGATGAATTTCATGTTTTGGATGATTGAAAATTCTTGATCTCCTAAACATCAATATTTGCATCTTGGACATATAATATTACAAGGGCATAACCAAGTTCCCACAAATAGCAGATATATAATAACATTTGTTAAATGTTTTGTTGGCTTGGAATTTATTATAACCCACACTCAAAAACAATGTTACGTTACTTAGGCTACATGAACTTAATGTTGTGGCTATATTTCAAGGAATTCGTGAACTCCTTGTAATGTAGGCTAACATTTAAATGAGTTTATGAGTATTTTTCAGGGAGATAGGAGGAAAAGAGTCCTTATGGTTTTTTGAAGATCATAATAAAGTGTAGGGAAAATATTAGAAATTCTTTGTATATTTATCTTACCCTTCAAAAATTTCTGTTCTGGGGCATATTTTGTTATTTATTTTCTCTAAAATTCCATCATTCTAGCAGTGCTGCAAAAATAATATGAGCCATTTCTGTAGCTACTAAATTAAACAAGTTCAAAGAATTGATGAAGTTTATAAATAACAATTATGTGATTGTGTACCCTCTGATGAATAAATTTGTCTATACCATGTCATACATCTGAATAAAACTTTTTAAAAATAGTATCTGTACTTTTCTGTATGTGCAGACGTCTGATATTTTTATGGTATTTTAGTTTCATGTTGACATGGGTAATAAGTAAAAAGGGATCATGCTGCATTTGCCTAGTGGAGACAAGCAGTAGGGCATATTGGCAGGTTATTACCAGGAAAATCAGCTCTACTTCAACTGCCTAGGAAATAATATCTTAGCTATAATTCTCTAATATAAAATGGTCATTCTTAAGTTCATCTCACAAGTCAATTCAATCAAGTTTTCAAGGAGTTTAGTAGGTACCACCATGTAATAATAAATATGCCTGATAAATCTCTAATTAATACTCTCTTTTATGTGATATTAAATGACCTATTATTCAAACTTGCCAAATGCTTATAAAAACGTCTGGAATTTGAGATGCCGCTCATTAGCTTTTCTTACCAGAACTTGTGCAATCATCTTTGGTTTCTTCCAGTTCAATTACTTGCTAAATAAAAGTAGAAATGGAGAAATAAAAATTGTTAAATTGGATTATCCAAGATATAATTCAATTTAGCCATTATTTTTTGAGGTCTTTCTACCCACTCACTTAATGCATTCCTACTTTATTTAAAAAAAAAATTTAAAACAGTGTTTTACATGTGTATTATCGAAATAATTTGAAATTATACTTGATAGGCTGCTTCTACTATGTAGCGATCAGTTCTGTTTACAGAAGTGTCTCCAAAAGTACAAGGAATGAATTACAGTAGATCCTACCCATGTTGAAGCCAGCCTTCTGAATTTGTAATCTTCTGAAACATAGCCTATTGTTGTTAGATGCCATTGAGTTGATTTTGATTCATAGCAACCTCATATGGTAGAGTTAAACTTCCCTATAGGATTTTTTAAGCTGCAATCTTTCTTTTTTTTAGCATAATATTTTATTGAGTTTTTGATGAAAGTTCACACTGCAAGTTAGGTTTTCCCATTTGACAATTTCTACACAATTTGTTTAGTGACAGTTACATTTATCACAATGGGTCTTTAACATTGTCTTTAATTATGTGTGATTTGTTTACTTTCCAGTACTCTACCTTCCCCGCCCTGTTATATTCTCATCTTTGCTTCTGAGTAATTGTTGACCTGTTGTTTTCATACTGATGGTTTTTAAGAGGACACCAATCTTATAGGAGCTCTGGTAGCATAGTGCCTAAGGCACTTGACTGCTAACCAGAAGGCTGGTGGTTCAAACCCACCAACCACTCCTCGGGAGGAAGGTTGGTCAATCTACTTTCGTAGTGATACCGCCTCGGAAACCCAAGGAGGGGTTGCTATGAGTTGGGGCTGACTCGACAGCACATAACAACAACAACAAATCTTATAAGTGATATCATTTATTTCCGATGTTAATCTGCTATTTTGCTAAAAGGTGATCTCAGGGGATAGGCTTGATTCTAGGCTTAAAGAGTGTCTCAGGGAATCTTCTGTTCCCTACTGTTCCAGTTTGTTTGGCTTTTTTTTTTTTTTTTTAAAGTAAGAATTTGAATTCTTCCCTATTATTATCTCCCCTCTATCCAGGACCAACTCTTGTGCTCCAGTCAGAACAGTCTGTGATGGTAGTAGGCACCATCTAGTTCTGGTCTCAGAGTGGATGAGGTTGTGGCTGGTGTAGACCTATTTCATCTCTTTTGATTACTTTCTTATTGTTTTACTCTTGGCAAGTAAAGACCCATAGTTGTGTCTCAGTTGGCTACGTGCAAGCTTTTAAGAACCCAGATACTACTTACTTCACTAGAATACAAATCATGACTTTTGTGAACTATATTGTTCCAATTGACTGAGTTGTCCCACAAAAGAATGGTTCTAAGCTTTCAAACTCAGAAAGCCAGTTTTGTTTGATTATGTCTGAGGAATATCTGTATTTGTGTCCTCAATGAATATATGTGCCTGCATTCCCATATTTGTATTTACCTATAGATATAATTAAGGAGGTCTAGTGTTGCTGTGGTTAAGCTGCTAATCAAAAAGTCAGTGGTTCAAACCCAGCAGCCACTCCATGGGATAAAAATGAGACAGTCTAAGGTAGTCTGCTTCTGTAAAGGCTTACAGCTTCAGACACCCTATGGGCAGTTTAGCTCAATCTCATAGGGTCTCTATGTGTTGGAACTAACTCAGAGGTAGTTTTTTTTTTTTTTTTTTTTTAAAGATACTTATATTTGTTCTCACCTATGAAGATATCTGTACCTACCTTATACTAATTTGCCTATACTCAACTATGTATGATTGAATACTCATTTTTTACTTTGGTTATACTATGCTCACTACATTCACATTCAGTGCTACTTTTTCCATTACCCAAAATAACTAGTATCTACTATACAAAGCCAGTTTTCCCATCCCCACTATCCCTGGTAAGCACCAATGAACATTGGTCTTTCTATATTTATCTATTCTCATCTTCTTATAAAAGAATAATCATAAAATATTTGGGTGAAGGGGAGGGAAAAAAAAGAAAAAAGAAAAAAATTGTTTATCCTGGAAAAAAAAAATAAAGAAGTTATTTATTTTGTAGTCAGAAGGGCAGAAACTGGAACTAACAGAGCAAATAAAGAAAGTCAGTCTATGCTTGAGATACAGGGGCTGAGGGTTAGTGTAGGGATAAGGCAGAGGGATATCTGACCATGGTGGTTTGGCCTCTTGGCATCTCTGAAACTTGGAGAATTCAGGATGGCATCACATCACAGAAGACAAAGGCAAAGTTTGATTAGATGCTAACAAGAGGTCAAATAAAGTAAAGGCAGAGAAAAGTCCTTGGGTGAGAAGGAAGGGGTCATGAAGGCCTTTCAGGGCAGAGGTTAGGTAAAGGCCTTGGTTGGGGGACAGATGCAAAAGTTGGGTTAAAACGAATTGACCAGTGAATTAATGGAGCCAGCCTTCAAAAAACTTTGATTTGGCTTGAAAGGAAAGAGAAAGATGGGGGAAATCATTTGAGACTGCAGCAGTATTCAGGAGAGAGCATGTGTGGTATAGTAAATTACTTAGTGTGGCTTTTCTAGCCATAAATCTTTGTAAACTCTGTGGTGGAATTTGCTGTGAGCAACTGAGGAGCTCTGATTGTAAAAGTTATCTACCTGAGGTATTTCTGTTGGGTGCAACACAAAACAATGTTCTGGGAGGTTCCTGCTCTCTCTAAGGTGCTTAGAATTCTGATGTTATGATTGATTAGTTTGGCCACTCTGCTAGGCTCAAAAGGAGGCCTCCTAGAGGCAGAAGAGGTCTCTCTCTCTGACTGCTGGTTGAGGAAGATGTGCTGCTGAAAGAGACACGTGCTGCTGGGAAAGAGATGCAAGAGACACACATTGCTGGGTGAGACACCGAGGGACACTCACTGTTGGGAGAGAGACTGTGAGAGACTGTTAGGAGAGAGACTGTGGGCTGACAGAGAGACTGAGCATTTTTCCTGAACTTGAAGTGTAGCCTGGTGCTTCCCTAATAAACCCCATAATCTGTGAGTTCTGTGTGGCCACTGCAGTGAATTATCAAACCCAGGAGAGAGGTGGTGGGTGCTTTGGGGGGGAACGGTTGGTGAAAGGGCTGGAGGGAGGCAGCATGCCTGGCCTTGCAGGAATAGGCCTTGAGTTCCTGATAGTGATTCTGTCTTCTTCTTGTGGGGTTAGAGGAGGTCAGAAGATGTGGCCTCCTTGCCCTTTTCACAGCCTGTGAAAATGAGTATACCTCTGTGTTTATAGGGAAAGGGGAAGTTTTTAACCTCTAATACTAAGATGATTTTTTAAAAAATTTGTCCATACATGTGTGACTTATTTCACTTATGCATGTTTAAGCTAGACAATGAATAAGGAAGACCAAAAAAGAATTGATGCACTTGAATTGTGGTGTTGGTGAAGAATGTTGAAAATACCATAGACTGTCTTGGAAGAAATAGAGCTGGAATGGTCCTTAGAAGAAAGAATGGCCAGACTTCATCTCACATACTTTGGTCATTGCAATGTTGCAATTTGATGCAGATTCATCCTTATAATTCTTGCTATACTTGCAGCCACTGTGTCAATACATGTCATTGAGGTTCTTCCACTTGTTTACTGACCCTCTACTTTACCAAGCGTTGTATCTTTCTCCAGGGAATGATCTCTTCTGTCAACATGATCAAAGGAAGTGAGATGAAGTCTGGCCATTATCATTTCCAAGGAGAACTCTGACTTCTTCCAGGGAGATCTGTTCAGTCTTCTGGCAGTCCATGGTATTTTCAGTATTCTTTAGCAACACCACTATTCGAAGGTATCAACTCTTCTGTCTTCCTTATTCATTGTACAGCTTTCATAAGCATATGAGGTGATTGAAAATCCATGGCTTGGGTCAGACACATCTTAGTCTTCAAAGTGACATCTTTGCTCTTTAACAGTTTAAAGAGGTCTTTTGCAGCAGATTTGCCCAGGGCAATATGACGTCTGATTTCTTGACTGCTGCTTTCATGGGTGTTGACTGTAGATCCAAGTGAAAAGAAATCCCAGACAATTTCAATCTTCTCTCCTTTTAGCATGATATTGCTTATTGGTGCAGTTGTGAGGATTTTTGATTTCCTTATGTCGAAATGTAACCCATGCTGAAGACTATAGTCTAATGTTTATCAGTAAGTACTTCAAGTCATCTTCACTTTCAACAAGCAAGATTATGTCACCTGCATATCGCAGGTTGTTAGTGAGTCTTCCCCCAATCCTGATGCCACATTTTTATTCATATAGTCCAGTTTATTGGATTATCTACTCGCATACAGATTGAATAAATATGGTGGAAAGGATATTACCCTGATATGCACCCTTCCTGATTTTAAACTCTACAATATTCTATTGTTTTGTTCTATGTGCAGGTTCTTCAAGAGCACAATTAAGTGTTCTGGAATTCCCATTATTTGTAATGTTATCCATAATTTGTTATGGTTGACACAGTTGAATGCCTTTGTATAGTCAGGAAAACACTGGTAGACATCTTTCTGGTACTCTTTGCTTTCAGTTAACATCCATCTGAGATCAGCAATGGTATTTCTTGAATCCAACTTGAATTTCTGGCAGTTCCCTTTCAATATACTGCTGCAAAATTTTCAAATTATTGTCAACATGATTTTACTTATGTGTGATATAAATGATATTGTTCAATAATTTGCACATTCTGTTGGATCACCTTTCTTTGGAATGGATACAAATATGGATCTCTTCCAGTCAGTTGGCCAGGTAGCTGTGTTTCAAATTTCTTGGCATAAATGAGTAAATGCCACCAGCACTGTATTCATTTGTTGAAACATGTTAATGGGTATTCCTTCAATTCCCGGAGCCTCATTTTTTTGCCAGTTCCTTCAGTGAAGCTTGGATTTCTTCCTTCAATAACATTGCTTCTTGATCATATGCTACTCTTGAAATAGATGGACATAGACCAACTCTTTTTGATACAATGACTCTGTGTATACCTTCCATCTTCTTTGATGCTTCCTGCTTTGTTCAGTATTTTGCACATGTTGTTGTTGATATTAGGTGCTGTCGAGTTGGCTCTGACTCATAGTGACCTTAAGCCTGGTCCTGCACCAGCCTCACAATCCTTGCTATGCCTTGATCCACTGTGTCAATCCATCTCATTGAGGGCCTTCCCCTTTTTCAATGACCCTCTACTTTACCAAGCATGATATCCTTCTCCAGGGAATGGTCCCTTCTGAGAACATGACCAAAGTAGATGAGACAGTCTGGCCATTCTCCCTTCCAAAGAATATTCTGGCTGAATTTCTTCCAGGACAGATTGTTCATTCTTCTGGCAGTCCAAAATACTTTCAATTATTCTTCAAAGAGACATCTTTGCTCTTCAATACTTTGAAGAGGTCTTTTGCAGCAGATTTGCCCAATGCAATATGATGTTTTATTTCTTAACTGCTGCTTTCATGGGTGTTGATGGTGGCTCCAAATAATATGAAATCGTTGGAAACTTCAATTTTTTTCTCCATTTATCATGATGCTGCTTACTGGTCCAGTAGTGAGGATTTTCATTTTCTTTATGTTAAGGTGTAATCCATACTGCAGACTGTAGTCTTTAATCTTTATGAGGAAATGCTTCAAGTCATCTTCACTTTCAGCAAGAAAAGTTGTGTCATCTGCATATCACAGGTTGTTAATGAGTCTTCCCCCAATCTGGATGCAGCATTCTTCTTCATAAAGTCCCATCTCAGATTTGCTCAGCATACAGATTTAATAAGTATGGTGAAAGGATAAACCCTGATGCACTCCCTTTCTAATTTTAACTATGTACTATCCCCTTGTTCTGTTCAAATGACAGCTTTCTATTCTATATACAGGTACCTCATGAGTACAATTAAGTGTTCTGGAATTCCCATTCTTCTCAATGTTATCCATAGTTTGTTATGATCCACACAATTGAATGCCTTTGCATAATCAGTGAAACACAACTAAACACTTTTCTGGTATTCTTTGCTTTTAGCCAAGATTCATTTTTACATTTGCAATAATATCCTTTGTTCCATGTCCTATTCTGAATCCAGCTTCCATTTCTCAAAATTCTCTATCAATAAACTGCTGCAACAGTTTTTGAATTATCATCAGCATGATTTTACTTATGTGTGATATGAATAATATTGTTTAATAATTTTCACATTCTGTTGGATTACCTTTCTTTGTAATGGGTACAAATATCGATCTCTTCCAGTCAGTTGGCCAGGGAGCTGTCTTCCAGATTTCTTGGCATAGATGAGTAAGTGCCTCCAGAATGACATCCATTTGTTGAAACATCTCAATGGGTATTCTGTCAATTCCTGGTGCCTTGTTTTTCACCAATTCCTTCAGTGCAGCTTTGACTTCTTCCTTCAGTACCATTCGTTCTTCATCATATGCCACGCCTTTAAATAGATGAGCATCAACTAATTCCTTTTGATACACTGATTCTATGTATTCCTTCTGTTTTCTTTTGCTGCTTCCTGCATAAATCAATATTTTGCCCATAGAATCTTTCAACATTTCAACTTGAGGCTTTAATTTGTTCTTCAGTTCTTTCAGCTTGAGAAATGCCTAGTATGTTCTTCTCTTTTGGTTTTCTAACTCCAGGTCTTTACACATTTCATTAAATAATTGACTTTGTCTTCTTGAGCTGCTCTTTGAAATCTGTTCAGCTCTTTTATCTTGTCATTTCTTCCATTTGCTTTAGCTACTCTCCATTCAAGAGGAAGTTTCAGAGTCTCTTTTGATATCCGTTTTGATCTTTTCTTCCTTTCCTGTCTTTTTAATGATGTTTTGCTCTCTTCACGTATAATGTTCTTGATGTCATCCCATCATCCATTTGGTTTTCGGTTATTAGTGTTCAATGTGTCAAATCTCTTTTTTAGATGGTCTCTAAATTCAAGTAGGATGTAATCAATGTCATATTTTGGTTCTCACATACTTGTTTTAATTGTCTTCAAGTTCAACTTGAACTTGCATATGAGCAGTTGATGGTCTGTCCCATAGTCAGCTTCTGCCTTGTTTTGGCTGAAGATATTGAACTTCTCCATCCCCTCTTTCCACAGATGCAGTCAGTCGATCTGATTCCTCTGTATTCCATCTGGTGAAGTCCATATGTACAGCCACTCTTTGTGTTTTAGAAAAATATATTTACAATGGATAAGTAGTTGGTCTTGTAAAATTCTATCATGTGATCTCTGGCATCATTTCTATCACTGATACCATATTTTCCAACTACTGGTGATTCTTCCTTGTTTCCAACTTTTACCAATCACCAGTAATAATCAACACATCTTGATTGCATGTTTGGTTAATTTCAGACTGCAGAAGTTAGTAAAAATCTTCAATTTCCTTATTTTTGGCTTTGATGTTTGGTGCACAAATTTGAATAGTAGTATTAACTGGTCTTCCTTGTAGGTGTATGGACATTATGCTATCACTGACAACATTGTACTTCAGGATGCATTACTTGAAACATTCTTTGTGACAATGAATGACACACCATTCCTCTTCAATTTGTCATTCCCAACATAATAGACCTTATGTTTGTCTGATTAAAAATGGCCAAAACTAGTCTCTTTCAGCTCACTAATGCCTATGATATAGATCTTTATGTGCTCTATTTTATTTTTTGACAACTTCTAATTTTCCTGGATTCATACTTCATACATTCCATATTCCAATCATTAATGAATATTTGCAGCTGTTTCTTCCTATTCTGACTTGTGCCATATCAGCAAATAGATGTCCCAAAATACTCCATATATGTCATTAAGGTTGACTCTACTTTGAGGAGGCAGCACTTCCTCAGTCATATTTTGAATGCCTTCCAGACTGAGGGGCTCATCTTCTGGCACTATATAAGACAATATTTCAGGGCTATTTATAAAGATTTCCAGTAATATATCAGTGTTTCACTGCTATTCATAAGGTTCTCACTGGCCAGTTCTTTGAGGTGTGAATGGTCTCTTCCTTCATCCAAGTCTGTCTTAGTCTGGAAGCTCCACTGAAATGTGTCCATCATTCGTGACCTGCTGGTATTTGAAAAACTGGTGCCATAGCCTCCAGCCTCACATCAATACACAAGCCACCACAGTATGACAAACTGACAGCCAAATATTTTGCCCATAGGATCCTTCAATATTGCAATCAAGGTTTGAATTTTCTCTTCAATTCTTTAAATATGAGAATTACTGAGTGTGTTCTTCCTTTTTGGTTTTCTAACTCCAGGTCTTTGCATATTTCATTATAATATTTTATCTTTTCAAACTTCTCTTTGAAATGGTCTGCTTAGCTCTTTTATTTCAGCATTTCTTCCATTTACTTTAGCTATTCTATGTTCAAGAGCAAGTTTCAGAGTCTCTTCTGACATCTATTGTGGTCTTCTCTTTCTTTTCTGTCTTTTTAATGGCCTTTTGCTTTCTTCATATATGATATTCTTATTGTCATCCCACAGCTTATCCGATCTTCAAACATTGGTGTTCAATACATCAAATGTATTCTTCATATGGTCTCTAAATTCAGGTGGGATATAATCAAGGTCATATTTTGGCTCTTGTGAACTTATTTTAACTGTCTTCAGCTCCAGTTTGAACTTGCATAGGAGAAATTGATGGTCTATTCCACAGTCAGCTCCCGGCCTTGTATTGATTAATGATATTGATCTTCTCCATCACCTCTTTTCACAGGGGTTGTCCATTTGATTTCTGTGTATGCTATCTGGTGAGGTCTATGTCTATAGCTGTCATTTATGTTTTTGATACAGGGTATTTGCAACAAATAAGTCATTGGTCTTGCAAGATTCTATCATGTGATCTCTGGTGTCATTTCTATCACCAAGGCCATATTTTCCAGCTACCAATAATCCTTCTTTGTGTCCAGTTTTCACATTCCAATCACCAATAATTATGAATCCATCTTGATTGCATGTTTGGTCAATTTCAGATTGCAGAAGTTGGTAAAAATCTTCAATTTCTTCATGTTTAGCTTTAGTGGTTGCTGCATAAATTTGAATATTAATAGTTAGATTTTAGTGGACAAGAAGCTAATCTTTTTTAAGTTGATTTTTATCCTGAAACATTGCTAAATTCCTCTATTATTTTCAGCAATTTGCTTGTGGAATTTTTAAAGTCATCTATGTACAGAATTATGTCATCTGCAAATAGAGGCAGCTTTATTTCTTCCTCTCTGATATGGATACAATTTATTTCTCTTTCTTGTTTATTGCTCTGTCGAGGACTTCCACTACTGTTTTGAGTAAGAGATGTGAAAATGGGTATCCTTCTCTCATTATTGTTCTCCAAGGGAAGGCTCTCAGCCCCTTTCTCCATTGAGTATAATGTGGGCTGTGGTTTTGCATATCTGCCTTTAATTAATGTTGAGAAATTTTCCTTCTGTACCTAATTTACTGGTAATTTTTATCTTGAAAATATGTTGAATTTTATCAATTGTCCTTTCTGCATTAATTGGTATGATCATATGGTTCTTTTCATTTGTTTTATATGTGGTAGATATTACATCTATTGATTTTCTGATGTTGACCCACCCTTGTAATCCTGGTATGAATCTCATTTAATTATAGTGGATGATTTTTTTTTTTTTTTTTTATTTTGCTGAATTCTGTTGGCTAGAATTTTGTTGAAGATTATTGTGTCTATATTCATAAGGGATATTGGTCTGAAATTTTCTTTTTTAATGTCTTTGCCTGGTTTAAGTATCAGGGTTATGCTGCCTTCATAGAAAGAGTTCAATAGTGTTCCTTTCTATTCTACATTTTTGAAGACATTGAGTAGGATTGGTGTCAACTCATCTCTGAATGTTTGGTAGAATTCCTCAGTGTAGCCAATGGTCTTAGGATTTTCTTTGTTAGCAGTTTTTGATCATATCATCTATCTCTTCTTTTGTAATGCATCTATTTAAATATTCTGCCTCTGTTTGTGTTGGGTTGGGAGGTAGTATGTTACTAGGAATTTGTCTATTTTAAATTGCAGTCTTGTGGGGAACAAAATGCCAGGTCTTTCTCCCACGCAGTCACTGATTGGGTTTGAACTGATTAAGGGAGAATTGATAATCTGAGCACCTAATAAGCAGTCTTAAAACATCTTTGGTAAATCCAAAGTTTTAACCAGAGTTTTAGTCTTTACGTTATTTTTGTTTTGTTATTTTGGATACCTGCTTCTAGTCCATTGCATGTTTTTATATAAAGTCTCAAAAACCTCTTTAACATAATTTTTCCCAACTAGAAAGTGAGAAAACTGATGCACAATCAGATTAAATAACTTGCTCAAGGTCCAAACATTTGCCAGAGACTGGTGTTTGGACCTAATATCAGTCAGTGCTCTATATCTAAAATCCTTTCTTTGGTTTCCAAGCAGGTCATAAAAATGAAATGGAAGATTGTCTGCACAAAAGCTATAAATGCTATATGTTTGTAACTACAAGATACCTTTGGCAGTCAAGTTGCAGTAGAGGACACAGATGGTTTCTTAGACTCAAATTGAATCTGTTTACGATTTTGGGGCAATGCCCTGGAGACAGCTTGTATGTTAAATTCTGTCTTCTTTTGGAGGAATTATTCAAAGACAGGTCTCACAACTCAAGACAGTGTAGTGCCTAAGGCATTTTGACTACTACTAACCAGAAGCCTGGCAGTTCAAACTCACCAGCCAGTCCTCTGAAGGAAGATTGGGTAGTCTACTTCCGTAGTGATAACTCCTCAGAAACCCAAGGAGGGGTCACTATGAGTCAGATCTAACTGGACAGCAGTGAGTGAGATGTATGTACAAATCCTTCTAAAGGGGAACATTTTCTCATGGGCCATTAATCCTGAAATTGTTTTAATCATAGTAATCTTTTGAAGTGTGCACACATAACATTATTTATAATTCTTATACACAAAAGTGTTTACAAAGATACACAAACAATTTAACAAAATAAATAAAATCACTTCAAACTGATAATATCCACATTTTGAAAATGTTTACTGAAATGCAACAGCTATATAGTACAGTATGTGTCTCAAATATAAAGACATTAATTTCTACATTCATCTATATATTTACAATTTCTAGTCACCTGAGTAATTACCTCATGAACCAAGAAATAAAATATTTCTAGCACCACAGAAAACTCCTTTATACTGTTTTATAGACAAAAATGTTTAACATCCACTCCTTGCTGCCAATATAATCACTATTTTGACTTTCATCATCATAGATTGATTTTGCTTCTTTCTGAAAATCAAAGAAATGAAATCATACAGAATGCTTTTTTGTGTGTGTCTGCCTCCTATCCCTTAAAAGATTATGTGTGACATTAGGAAATGGGAGGACAGAGAATTGTGCACATAAGAGATAGGCAACAGATGCTAATACCAACCAATGTGTCCACAATACTGCATTGCCATTAATACCAAATGCCAAGCTACAGACAAACACATAAACACCTGAGGGGATCAGATGGAGGTCAGTGAACAGAAGTATACTCTAGACCAAGGATAGATTCAGCTGAGGCTAATCTTGCACAGACACCAGTGATACAAAATACCTGCAATCCTTACAGAAACAATAGAAGACAGGCACAGAGTAAGCCCCCATAGACAGCCAGGCACTATGGGAGAGACATCCAATAGATCTACCATCTCAGGACCATAGTATTGGGAGGCACCAGACTCAATTGGCACAACAAAATACATAAAAGCCTTGTTCACATCCTGCATTGGTGGGTAGCGACTGGGGTCTTAAAAGCTTTCAAGAGGTCATCTAAGATGCAGCTAATGGGCTCCTAGAGTTGAAAGCAAAGAAGAGTGCTAAAAAACAAGGGCATTTGGAAGCAATCAGCCCTAGGACATGATGGCCCTCCAGACCAGAAGAATGAGATGGTGCCTGGCTACCAATGCCAACCACTTAGGAAAGGATCAAATCTGGAGATCCTGGATAGAGTGGGAGGAAAAATATGGAATAAAATCCAAAAACTCAATAATGACCAGAATTACTGGTCAGATGAAATCTGGTGAGACTCCCAATACTATGGCCCTGGAATACATTCTGCACCTGGAATAAAACTCACTCCTAGGGGCTGGCTCTCAGTCCAGTAGTTAACAAGATGTACACACAGACCACTCAACCCAAGAATGACACACCCGCATACTCTATGGTAATACATCCTCTAGAGCAATAGACCATGGGGCACCAGAGGACCAACATTCAAATTGAGGAATTGTAGGACAAACAGGAGTGCATAATTATGAGGGGCACAGGGGGAGGGTTACTGCATAGGGAGGGGAGGAGACTGGGTTAGGGACATGGTAAATGGGGAGTGAAACTAAATGTACATGTAACGTTGAATGTAAAACAAGCTCTTAAAAAAATTGTGTGTGATATTCTCAAAAATTACATTATCTTCAAATAATAAATAATATATTGTTGTTAAGACATAACTGGTGCTGGAACCTTAATGATAGGACTGGTCAATGTTCCATTGCTTTTGGCATGCCCAGACCAATACATGTAATTTAATTTTTCAATTAATCTACCATTTTTGTCTCTGAAATTATTCTAAATGCTCAATTTAACAAAGCATAAACCCCTCCTTGAGTTTCCAAGGTGATATCTCTATGGAAATAGATTGCCCAATCTTCCTTCCAAGGAGTGACTGGTGGGTTTGAACCACCAGCCTTCTGGTTAGCAGTCAAATGCCTTAGGCACTGTGCCATCAGAGCTCCCTAACAAAGCATAGAGATACCATTTTTTTTTAATGGTGGTCATATATATATGATCCATTTGTACTACTTTTTTTTTTTTTTTTAAAGATTGTAATCATTATAAAAAAGACAAAATTAAAGCTTTTGCCGTATCATTGCAGAACTCTGAAATCTGTATTCTCTAATTTGGAATAGACTGATTTAGAAGTAGGCATTGCCTAACACCTACTCATATAAGCCTTGATAGATATCCAAGTAAAAGCCTTCCTGGATAGGCTTTCATCAAGCAGCTGTTCCAGCAAAAGAGAAGCAAAACATCTCTTTTACCACTTTTAACACTATTACCGATTTATCTAAGGGCTGATGCTGATTCTAGAAGACATTTGTTTTTAGCTAATGGGTTGTTTTCCTTTTCAGCTTACTTGGACAAAATCTGAGCTTCTCCCATTAACGCTGACAATAGTTGCAGGTTCTTCAGAAACTGCATCTGTGTTCAGCCTGATATTTCAGAGAAAGTTACAATAGGGACACTGCAAATAACTAGAACAATACCCATAATGTCAGGATAATGTTCTTTTGTAACCGAGAGAATTGATAAAAAGGATTGACACTAGCCTAGCTTCACTCTCAGGAGGGCTGTTAGGAAGCCTATGTAATGAAATTGGGGACAATAAAAGGACCCTGTCATGCCATTTGTAAAATTCTTTATAGCAGCACTTGAAATTAAATGTGTTCTTTATAGCTATGCTTATACTGTAGTTTTATTCAAGTACTTATTTTGAGATCTTTGGGGAAGAGAGTTCTTACAGGCATAGAGAAAGTTGTAAAAGTGAGGTGAAAGTAGAAATAAATAAATGGTGGCACTTAAACAATATTCCCTCAGCTTAGAATGCTCCAATAGAGCCAATATAAACCAATAATTAATAATTTGTCAGTTAGAGAATAACTTTATTTTATTTATGTGAAGAGTCAAAACTTCTTTTCATCTCAGAAACAAAACCAGCACAGGCATGCTCAAAAATCAGACTACTGGAGAAATTACCTGAATGCAGAGAGCATTCTAGTGGGTTTCAAGGCTGATCACAGCGATTTCATCACTTAGTGGAAAATTCTAATATGGTATAAGTCATAATAACAGGAGAAGTAGTTTTATTACTTTAATCCCAAATGGCCATGAAATGGGGTGGGTGGTGGGAGAAGCTCTGAATCTTCCTTTACATCTGATTTAGCTCTCCTCTTAGATAGATACCTAGGACTTATCGGGGAATAGTCTCTTGCCACACCTTTAATTATTTTATGGTTTCCTAAATTTTCAGTAATACTTAAATCAAATAAAACCAACCTATCAGTCGACCCACCGCTCAGATCAACCAACCAATATACATACATAATTTCAGACTAAATTCTTGTTTCATAAAGAGTGAAAGATAAGTTTTTACATGTCAAAAGGAGGTATAGATTTCTCACCTCACAATTATAGTTTGTGAATAAGAAAGAATATGTTGTTGTTGTTGTTATGTGCCATGGAGTCAGCCCCGACTCATAGCGACCCCTCCTTGGGTTTCTGAGGCAGTATCACCACAGAAGTAGATTGCCCAACCTTCCTTCTGAGGAGTGGCTGGTGGGTTTGAACCACCAGTCTTCTGGTTAGCAGTCAAGTGCCTTAG
>NW_006922273.1:415040-416094 GCF_000298275.1 Orycteropus afer afer | reverse complement strand
TTTTTTTTTTTTTGGTAGAGTATAAAATGAGGCCAAAGTAGCTTTCCAGATTTTACTATTTAAACATTCTCTTTCTCCATAGTGATGGAGGGCTTCTGATAGGCATGCCTACTCTTTCTCAGAAACTAATCTGATTCTGGATCATTTCAGCTTCCTTCCTTGACCTTTCTCAGTTTTTTCACCAAGGGTCATAGATCTTGTTTTCCACAGTGATAATAACTTATATTTTTCTGGTGCTTCCTAGATCTACAGCCTCTGCTGCTTGTCCTCCATTCCATGCCAGCAAAATCAGCTTTTCCCAGCACTCAGGAATTATTCCATAGGAACCTGCACAGAGCCATTCTTTTTTAGAATGGAGCTTCTCCTTCTGGAATTAGGTTTTTGATGGTATGAAGAAGATACTAGATACTGTGTTCAGTATCTCAGGCAGCATCGTCTGTCTCCTGTGCATCTTCCCTTCCTGGCCAGTTAATCTCAGTAACCAATTGCCACACTCCCATGTGATTTGTAGCTTGTGGGTTTTCTGTCTCTATGCTTTAATAGCTATGTACTTCACTTCTTTCTTTCATTTTTCTACTTGCTTTTCCCTGTACATTTTCCATGAAGACAATTCAGAATTAAGCTGCCACCATAATCTTAGTGGAAGGAAATACTTGAGTTTTGTATTTCTGTCTTATCATCTTACTTAATATCAGCTATAATTTAATTATCTATTACTTCATGGTAATATTGACAGATTCTATGTGCAAAATATTGAATGATAAAGAAAACATCAAGAGAAGATGGCAGGAATATATAGAATCACTGTAAAAAAAGAACTGGTTGATCTTCATCCATTTCAGGAAGTGACATATGATCTAGAACCAATGGTAATGAAGGAAGAAGTCAAAGCTCCAATGAAAGAACTGGCAAAGAACAAGGCTCTGGGAATTGACGGAATACCCATTGAGATATTTCAACAAATGGATGCCCCATTGGAGGCACTCATTCGGTTATGTCAAGAGAATTGGAAGACAGCTACCTGGCCAACTGACTGGAAGAGATCCATATTTGT
>NW_006922273.1:408070-414122 GCF_000298275.1 Orycteropus afer afer | reverse complement strand
TGACAGAAGCCATGATATTTCCAATCACCTCGTATGCATGTGAGAGCTGGACAATGAATAAGGAAGACCGAAGAAGAGTTGATGCTTTTGAGTTGTGATGCTGGAGAAGAATGCTGAAAGTACCATGAACTGCTGAAAGAACTAACAGATCTGTCCTGGAGGAAGTACACCCAAAATGCTCCTTGGAAGCAAGATTGGCCAGACTTCGTCTCACCTGCTTTGGTCATGTTGTCAGAAGGGACCATTTTCTGGAGAAGGATGTCATGCTTGGTAGGTTGGAGGGTCGACGAAAGAGAGGGAGGCCTTCAACGAGATGGATTGACACGGTGGCTGTGATGATGGGCTCAGGTATAGCAGAGATTGTGGAGCTGGTGCCGGATCAGGCAGTGTTTTGTTCTGCTGTGCATGGGGTCTCTATGAGTCAGAAATGACTCGAAGGCACCTATAACAACAACAACTACATTACTTCATAGTAGAATATTTGTTACAATTTTCATTTATTTTATTATAATAGGTTTTTTTTTGCATGATAAATTTCATGATTTTGTTAAAAAATAATCTCACATTTTTTTCAGTGCTGTACTACCTCCTTTTTATTTCTTACAGCAGGAAAGTTGGGTTTCTTGGAAGTGCTATTTTTGGAATGTTCTCGCAGCTAGGGGAAAGAGGTAGTTTCCAGAAATTGTAATCACGAAGTGCCCCCTCTTTTGCTACAGATACATATTCTTTTCTCAGATATGATGTCTTTGTGCATTTCTTTGCACCAGCCTACTTCCTCTGTTTTCCCAAACCAAATTGTATCCAGAAGAGTCTCTGCACCAGCCTGTTTCCCTACTCCCTCACTGACTGTTGCAGTCAAGGCAGATGATCTCTGTGTTCCAAACAGGTCCCCCTATTTCAACAAGGAAATAACTGCTAGTGAATTCTGCACTCTGCTCCTAGTGTTTGTCTTTATCTACCCTCCAACATCTCTGCCTTGCTTGGTCTCAGCTCTGTCTGCTCACAGCCTTGCTCACAACAGATCTTCCTGAAAGTATATTAGACATGAACTACAGCATTGTGCTTTATCTTTCAACTAAATCTCCACTTTTGGAAATCTGATGCTGCTCATACCTCTTGCCACTCCTCAAGGCATTTTCTGCATGGCTTTTGCCAGTTCTCAGATTTAGGGGGAGGCTTATATAAGTATTTTGAATTTGTCAGATTTTTTTTTGTCTTTCTTGTAATTTCATTGAAAATAAAGTTTGAGTGTGTGCTCTCTTCACTTTCCAAGTTGTTTTATGTTTTTCAGGAAGAGTAGGGAACAATTTTGATCCAAGTGGTCAAGATGTTCATCTAGAATTTTAATCTGATGCTAAATTCTTTCAAAATACTTCTTAGAATTGTCTCTCTAGCTATTTTCTTGGTGATTAAAAATTATTATACTTTTGAAACTGTTACAACTAAGTGCTCTGTGAATTTCTACTGCCATCCATTTACAAAATAGATTTTCTTTCCTTCTAGCACAAAATATTTTTTCTTGGCCATCTTTATACAATTTATAATAGCTAACATTTAATATCTATACTTTTTCTGTAGAAGAAATCAAATCAAACGTATCCCTGCTGGTGACACTTTTGTTGTTTTGAATTAAACATTAAATCTGAAAAATATTGTACTTCTAACCTCATTTAGGGAGCTCTGGTAATGTAGTGCCTAAGGCATTTGACAGCTAACTAGAAGGCTGGTGGTACAAACCCACCAGCCACTCGTCAGAAGGAAGGTTGGGCAATCTACTTCTGTAGTGATACTGCTTCGGAAACCCAAGAAGAGGTCACTATGAGTTGGATCTGACTCAATGGCAGTGAGTTTCATTTGGTTTTGGAACCTCAATTAGTGGTAACAAAGATAATTCAGGCAATATGTATTGATATGCTATTCCTTAGAGAATTCTTTAAATTATAGAAAAAGAATTATCGTTAAAAAGAGATTTTATTTCTTTTCTTTAATCTTTTTTCTTTTTAATTCAAAAGTATCAACAAATTAACCTAAATTATGGATCCTGCATGATCATCAGAGAATATTATTACAACTTAAGACTAGAAATCAGAATAGACAGACTTCTTGTAATTTGCCACACTTTTGCAATCATACTTTTGTTAGCCAAGTGGAATTGACCTCTTATAAACTACTCTTACTTTAGTAAACCCAAGTTTAGAGGAAGGCAGACTGCTATTGTGGGAAAAATATTTTATTAGTTGTTAGATTGTGGATAAGTTATTTAATTTCTCTGAATCTTGCTTCCCTCATTTGTGAAATAGAACTTAGAAGAGTATGCCACTTGGTTTCTATCTTTTCTTTTCCTTTTTTTGTTAATATTTATTAAGTGTGACCAAAAATTCATCACCTAATGTACTTACTGAAAGGTCTAGAGTGTACACTCATCTCCCTGAGACAGTCAGGAAACTATGACTTTGCACTGAATCCAGAAGGTGGCCTGTTTTTCGTATGGTCTGTGAGCTATGATTTTTTTCTTTTTCACATTTTTTAATTGATCTAAAAATAAGCAAAGTGAAGTATGTTGGAAAGACTACAAATGTGGACCACAAAGCCTACATTATTTACAATCTGGTGCTTTCCTGGAAAAAAAGTACCTGTGCAGTATGGCACCAAAGAATGCACTAGCTTCTTGATAAGTCAATGGTGGCTGTTCTTTGTTGGCTAAGGTTTATATTAGGAAATGCTACCAGAAAGCTGAGCACACTTGCATCAATGGGAAATATAAATTTCTAGAACAGTCCATGCCCTCTGCATGCACTTAATTTTCAAAAGCAAGGTGAATACAACTGATACGATGTGCAGCAAGAGTGGCAACCAGGTAAGGGTGCTTTAATCTATAAGGATGTGCAGAGATGATGGTGTTTCTTGATTTATCCCTTGTCTAATGTTCTTCCTTTATCTATATAATTCTGAATTTTGGGTCTCTATAATATTTCTTTGCTCTGAAGAACTTCTTTGAACATTTTTTGCAAGGTAGTTCTATAGGCATCAAATTCCATTAACTTTTGTTTGTCTGACAAAGTCTTCCCTTCTTCTCTTAAACAAATTATTATTTTGAGTAATAGCAATTTTATTATGGTCACTGATCCCATAGACCATAATTTAAATAGAGTACATCAAGGAAATTCTGTCTCCACTTTGCAATGCAAGAGTGGCTTTTGGGCAAATCTGCTGCAAAAACCACTTGAAAGTGTTAAAGAACAAAGATGTCACTTTGAAGACTAAGGTGCACCTGACCCAAGCCATGATACTTTCAATCAGCTCATACATATGTAAAAGCTGGACAATGAATAAGGAAGACTGAAGAAGAATTGACGCCTTTGAATTGTGGTATTGGCAAAGAATACTGAAAATACTTTGGTCTGTCAGAAAAATGAAAAAAATCTGTCCTGGATGAAGTGTAACTGGAATGCTCCTTAGAAGCAAGAATGGCCAGGCTTAGTTTCACCTACTTTGATCATTTTGTCAGAAGGGAGCAGTCCCTAGAGAAGAATAGCATCTTTGTAAAGTAAAGGGTCAGGAAAAAGGGGAAGAGAGGTAGATTGACACAGTGGCTGCAACAATGGGCTCCGGCATATCAAACATTGTGAGGATGGCATAGGCCTGAGCAATGTTTCGTTCTGTTGTTCGCAGGGCCACTATGAGTCAGAACAGACTCTGCAGCACTTAACAACAACCAACACCAGTTCTTGGTTTCCATTCCTTCTATTCTTGGTAAGCTGTTGTTGTCTCCATTCATCTGTGTCTCCAGTTTTTTGGGGTATTGGTTTGTCCTGTGACCTCAATTCTCTGATGATGAATTTAATAAACCCACTGCCGTCAAGTTGGATCTGACTCATAACGACACCTCCTTGGGTTTCCGAGGCAGTATCACTATGGAAGTAGATTCCCTAACATTCCTTCCAAGGAGTGGCTGGTGGGTTTGAACTGCCAGCGTTCTGGTTAGCAGTCAAATGCCTTAGGTACTACACCACCAGGATGAATTTAATAAGAGTTGTTAATGTTCAGTTTGCTAAATTTTTTTTTTTTTTCTTATCAAGCCATTTCTTGGAGTAATGACTTCCAAGCTCTGTACATGTCTGAGTGGAAACCAGAAGTCCACTTGTACTGAGAATTAAATAAAACTATAATTATGTACACAAAATCATACATTTGATTCTTTTAAAGTGGTAACTATTATTTTGTGGAAAGTGGTGAAAAGAACACTACTTCTCTACCCATAAGAAATGTGGCTATACACAGTGGATCCTGTGTTGTATCATGCACATTCCTCTTCTTTATGACGAAGGCACTTATTCTCCGGTTGTCAGGGGTTTTGGCTGCTGTCAGATCACAGCTGAGCTTGATGAGGGTTCCAAGGACTTGGCCCATCGTCTCTGTACAGACACCTCTGATAAGCTATTCAGAATTCCTCATAGTGTTGACTGCAGTAACACTTGCAACTATCTGCATTATAGTTCAATATCTCTGCCTAACCTTGTTTTCTTTACTCCCTCATATGCATTGCTTCTGAGAGATCTCTGATAAACATTCTTCATGCAAATCCAAGGGAGCCTGGTGGTACAATAATTATGTACTTACTTGGCTGCTAACCTAAGGGTTGGTGGTTTGAAGCCATTCTGTGTGAGAAAAGACTTGGTGATATGCTCTTGTAAAGATTTCAGCCAACAACCCTATGGGGCAGCTCAACTCCATCACAGAGGTTCACTATGAGTTGAAATCTACTCAACAGCACAAAGGAAGAAGAAGCGTATCTATGTCAGAGACTCTGATTTTGTGTTCAAGAAAACTAATCCCTGAGAATGTAATTTAATGAAATGTGTAAATTCTACCCACGGGCCTACTTGAAATGTCAGACATTAGTTAGTGTCAATCGTTCATTCAACACCTACGTCTATATAATGAAAACTTCCTTCCTGTCGAGGATTATGACTCTTTATCAGAATTTTCTTAAACATGTTTTTTTATAACTAGAATGAGGCATTGCTCTTAAACAGGAGCAAATATTCTTATATGTTGGCAGCAGTGAGATTTTCTTATTGTCTATATTACCAATCAGTATTACTTAGTATGAAACTTTCTGTCAGGTTATTAGAAAACATTCACTAAGTGAAGAAATATATATTGGGTATATGTTGAGAAAAATAATACAGCAGCAAGAATAAATTATGAAAATATGTTCATATGATACAGCCAGTACATTAGAAAAATAGATGCAATTTTGTTTTGTGAATTATGAGGTTATTCTCAATCTATGTATGATTTTATTCTTAAGCTGTTCACTGCATCTTTTCTTCTATTTCATTTCATTTGAAATCATGTTTTTCTAAATGGGGATTGGTTGGTGTTCTAAAATGGGAGGCAACAGGGTGAAATGAGAGAGTATGGATTTCAGCATAAGAAATATTTGGATCTGAGTTCCTTCTTTGCCACTTTATAATTTTGCTTTGGAGAAAATATTATGTTGTTTGAAGCTTTGAAAATATGTTTGTTAGTTAGGACAATAATGCTTACTCCATGGGATTTTTAAGAGAATTAAATGAGATCATACATGTAAAAGCCACAATATTTGTTGCTTAAGAAGAACTAGTAAACAGTAATAATTATTGTTTTTTATTGTACTATCTGTGTAAGTATATGATACTTGTCATAGGATGAACTTTACACAACTAAGTGCATTACTAATACATGGGGATTCAGAATTTCCTAATGTGAGAGTTTTTGATCTGATGCATCATATATTAGAAAACTCATTTGACTAAGTAGTTCAAGTTTGTTAAGATTAAATGAGTTGATATAAAAAAGTATTTTAACTATGGTCATTTAATTAACATGACAAATTTTAGATGTTAATGAGCACATGCTTGAAATAAAACTTTAGAAAATACAGGAACTAGAAAACATCTTGAAGTTATTTATTTAGCTCTACTGTTTAAGTCATCATTCTGCTTCAAGTTACCATAGTACGGCCCTTTCAATTTTTAGCCACTTAAAAGGAAAGCGATCTGTTCTT
>NW_006922273.1:406092-407037 GCF_000298275.1 Orycteropus afer afer | reverse complement strand
TGTATAAATCTTTCCTTGACTTTTTACAATTAGTGGACTAATACAATATTTATTCTGCTATGACTGAATTATTTCTCTCAGCATAATGTCTTCCAAGTTTGTCCACATTATGCAGTGTTTTGCAGATACTACATTATTCTTTAGGGTTGTGTAGTATTCCACTCTGCGTGTGTACCACAGTTTGTTTATCGATTCCTCGATTGATAAGCACTTAAGTTGTATCTGTCTCTTTGCTATTGTCAATAGTGCTGCAATGAACATATGTGTGCATACGTCAGTTTGTGTCCTGCTTCTCATTTCTTTAGGATATATACCTAGTAATGGGGTTGTTGGATGAAATGGTATTTCTATTTCCAACTTTTTAAAGAATTGCCATACTGATATCCACAGTGGTTGTACCAATTTAAAGTCCCAGCAGCAATGTATGAGAGTCTCAGTCTCTTTACATCTTCACCAGCATTTGTTACTTTCTGTCTTTTTGAACTTTTCTATTAATTCTGTGAGATAGTGAGATAGTTATCTCATTGCTGTTTTGATTTGCATCTCTCTAATGGCTAATGATCATGAACATTTCTTCATGTGTTTGCTGCTTGAATATCTTCTTTGGTGTAGTGTCTGTTTATGTCTTCTGCCCATTTTTTAATTGGTTTGTTTGTCTTTTTGATGTTAAAGTGTTGGAGTTTTCTATAAATTTTAGAGATAAGTCTTTTGCCGATATGTCATTGCCAAGTATTATTTCCCATTCTGTAGGTTCTCTTTTTACTCTTTTGGAGAAGTCTTTTGATAGCACATAAGAATTTAAGTTTTAGAAGGTCTCAATCATCTAGTTTATCTTCTGTTGTTTGTGCATCTTGGGTTATATTTGATAGTCTGTTTATGCCATAGGAACTCTGGTAGCATAGTGCCTAATGCATTTGACTGCTAACCAGAAGGCTGGTGGTTCAA
>NW_006922273.1:376889-404183 GCF_000298275.1 Orycteropus afer afer | reverse complement strand
CTCTTTTTCTAATTGTTGGAGATGTTCAGTTAAGGTGTTGATTTTTTTTTTTTTTTTTTGATGTGTGCATTTATTAGTGTAAATTGCCCTCTGTAAATTGCTTTTGCTGTGTCCCAAAGATTTTGGTATGGTGTTTTCATTCTCGTCTGATTCAAGGAATTTTTTTATTTCATTTTTTATTTCTTCTATTACCCAGTTGTTTAAAAGGAGGGTGTTGTTTTATTTCCCACACATTTGCTCTTTTTCTATTGGCCTTCCTAGTGTTGATTTCTAATTTTATAGCATTGTGATCTGAGAAGATGCTTTGCAGTATTTCAATGTTTTTAAATTTATTGAGGCTTGCTTTGTGGCCTAACATATGGTCTATCCTGGAGAATGAAGTGCTCTATATTTGTCTTTAAGTTCAAGTTAATTGATCATGTTCTTTAGTTCTTCTGCGTCTTTGTTTAGTTTCTTTCCAGTTGTTCTATCTCTTACTGAAAGTAGTATATTAAAGTCTCCCACTGCTGTTACTGTGGGGTCATCTGTTTGTCTTTTCAATTCTGTTAAAGTCTGATTTATGTATTTTGGGGTTCTTCCATTGGGTGCGTAGATAATTATTATGGTTATATCCACTTGTTCATTTGATCCTTTCATCATTATATAATGTCCTTCCTTATCTCTTACAGTTGTTTTTGTCTTAAAGCATATTTGATCAGAAATTAGTATTGCCACTCCTGCTCTTTTTTTGGTTGCTATTTTCTTAATGTATCTTTTTATAGCCATTGATTTTTAGTCTATTTTTCCTTTGTGTCTAAAATAAGTGTCTTGTAGACAGCATATTGATGGGTCATGCTTTCGTATCCAGTCTTCAATTCTATGTCCCTTGAGTGGTGCATTTAATCCATTGACATTCAGTGTAATTATCAACAAGTGTGAATTAATTGATGTCATTTTGTTATGTGTTTTTCCTGGTGTTTTTGATTTCTTTGTTCCATATGATTTTCTGTGCTGAGTTCATTTGTTTATGAATTGTGTTATCACCTACTTCATTGCTATTGTTTTAGTATTTGCAAAATATTTATGCTTGTCCTCTTTTTATTTTTGATGTGAAGGTTTATTTTATTTTATTTTTTGACCTTACATTGTGATTTATTATTTTCTTCCCAATTTTAAAACAGTCTGTTCTATCTCACAATTGTGTTGATGTCCTCACCTTTTAGAAGTTCTGTAACTACACTATTTATTCTCTCTGTTTGGTTTGTAGTTGTCCTCATTTACCAATTGATTTCTCTGGTTCCCTGTTTATAGTCTTGGAAGCTTATTTCACTTTGTATAACTGGGTTGGTTTCTGGATTATGTCATCATGTGTGTGAATCATCAGTTGTATTTAGCTGTTGTTGCTTCTTTATCAGAAGGACTCCCTTTAGCATCTCTTGTAAGGTTGGTCTGTTTTTTTTTTTTTTTTACAAATTCCCTTAATTTCTACTTATCTGAGAATCTCCAGATTTCACTCTTATATTTGAGGTACAATTTTGCTGGATATATAATTCTTGGTTGGAGATTTTTTTCTTTCAAGGTTTTATATATATCATCACATTGCCTGCACACCTGTATGGTTTCTGCCAAGAAATTGAAGCTTATTCTTATTTGTTGCCCTTTGTAGGTAACTTCATTTTTTCCTGTGCTTATTTCAGGATTTTTTCTTTGTCTTTGGTTTGGTGAGTTTGATGATATGTCCTGGTGATTTTCTTTTGGGGTCTATCCTTTTGGGGGTTCATTGAACTTCTTGAATTTATATATTCTCAGCTTTCATCATATTAATGAAATTCTCTTTCAACAAATCTTTGATGGTTTTCTCTGAGGTTTCATGTCTCTTCCTGTTCTGGGATTCCATTTACATATAGGTTATTCCTGTTGATGGTATCCCACATGGATTGTAGGCTTTCCACATTTTGTTTTGATCTTTTTCTTGATCAATTCCTTAACAAAATAGTATAGAGATATTTTCTTCAATCTCATTAATTCTGTCATCCACTGATTTGATTCTATTGTTTTGCCCATTCAATGTGTTATCTATTTGTGAAATCTTAGTATTAATCATTTGGATTTCTATTTAATGTTTTTGTATCATTTCTGATTTTTTTGTTTATTTTGTTAATTTTTTACTATATTGTTTCTTAAATTGTTCTAGACTTTTATCTGTGTTTTCCTTAATTTTGTCAGTGTTTTCCTTCTCTGTCTCTCATTCTGCTGAAGATACCAAATATAATTCTTTTAAATTCCCTATCAGGGAATTCCAATGCTTCTTAATTCTCATGGATGTTTTCTGGGTTTGTACCCTGATACCTTGTTTCTACTACTTTATCTTTGTTCTTTGTGTGGTCTCTGATGGTCTGTTGTCTTCAAGTCATTGTGGTGTTGTTGTATTTATGTTTAATTTGTGGTTGTATGTTGGTGTGATTCACCATGGATTTTTTTTCCCTTTATTTTGTTTTGATATATCCATGTGAGCAGGTACTGTGCTCCTCTATTTGCTAGTTGTTAGAAGTTAGACACTCACCACTTGTTTCCTGGTGGGCTTGATAGAGAATGGGAGTGTGTGCACAGATCTCTGTTAGTTATTCATAAAGAGCAGTTGAGGGTAAGTTGCATTGGTATTGGGTGTCATCTATCTCTGGTCCATTGGTGCAAAATCAAGTGGTGGCCCTCATTCAGTGGATGGGGTCACAGGAGGTGAAGGTGTGGTTGGATTGTATTGGAACAGTTACTGTCTTCTACTAAGAAAAAAAAAAAAAATTTAAAAACACCAAAAAAAAAAAAAAAGAGAGAGAGAGAATGAAACACTCAAACTGCATAAATAAACAGGAGCAAACACACAAAAAATTACAATGAATGAGAAGAAAGATTTTCAAAATATTAAAAAAGTGTGAAAGAAAGATAATAAGAATAAGAGGAGGGCGGGAAAAACACAATATCTGGGGAAGAAGAAATGAGAGAAAAGATCAAGGATAAAAGAACAGTAAAGGAAAAATGGGAAAACAAGGGATGGAAAGAACTAAGAGAATGAAAAAAAAGGGAACCAGGACAAGAGAAGAGGTGAAAGAAAAAAAAAAAAAAAAAAAAAAAAAAAGAAGAGCCAGGGATGGGAAACAGATAAAAAATAAGAAGAAGAAGGAAGAAAGGAGGAAAATATAAAGAATAATTCAGAAACAAAAAAATCAAAAACAAAACTGTGAGGGCAGGGCCAGTCACCCAGTCTCTGTCAGGTCACAGACCAGGATGGAAATGATGTTGGTCAAGAAGGTTGGTGGAGGTGGGGGATGGCCATGCCTCTGTTCAACAAGAGTGTGTGGGGTATAAGAGTAACAAGGGGAATACGGCACCTTTTGAGTCATCAGTCTCCATTTCAGCTGTCCATGCTGTCCTCAGCAAGTGGAGCCCACTCCTATGTTGCTGTCTAGGTAAGAAAACCACTTACATATATTCAAAATTGTCTCTCTTGCTGCTTGCAAATATTCAGAATGACTGTACCCTCAGGTTAGCTGCTACAGTCCACAGGTCTGTTTGTCTCCTTTTTCACTGTCTTCCTTTGTGGTTGCCAAGCAGCATTTCAGTCCTTGCCCATTCAGTCTTTAGTGAGCAGAGCTAATTCTTAGGTTGCTACTGGGAAGTATTCAAAATGGCTATGCCTTTAGGACACAGCTCTGTTTGTCTCCTTACTCACTGTTTTCATTCAGATTATTCTACTAGTTGGTATTTAGTCCACCTTTTGTTCTTTGTTTTCAATGCTCAGGGTTCCAGGATCATCTTCTCCATCAGTTTCAGTTGGTTTACCATTCCTTTGTTGCAGAAGGTCTGTGTAGCTTGTCTATCTATTCTACCATCTTGTCTGAACTGGGGTAATTCTTTCTTCAAGATTTCACAGCTTATGGAAAAGCTGTCTTGAATACACCTAAATTGGAAGTAGATTAAATACCTTGAGTTAGGCCATGAGCAAGGCTCAGTTCATTTCCAAGATGCCAGATAGAAAAATAGATTTCTTTCCAATAGTCTGCCTATGTTGGGGTTTTCATAGATCATTGTTTCTAGAAGATACAACTGGGGACAATATCTTGGTGTACATTGATACAATCACAGATCTGAACTAAAGACTCAAAGATATGGCTTCATGCCAAAATAATCATTTTGAAATATATAATTTATGCATTACCCTACAGCAACAGAAATTAATGAGCCTTTATTTTCTAATACTTTGAAACATTGTTGTGACCAATAATGGCAAGGAATGTAAATGATTTGCTATAAATTATTTTACATGGACCATTTTGTGCTGCTTCTTAAGAAAAAAATCCTTTATGATTTATGTGTATATATAGTGATAGTTGTATTTTCCAATCTTAGGCTTATCTGATGATAATTACAAAGATTAGATTGCAGCAAAGTAGGAGAATTATCAGTATAAAAAATTCCACTCCAGAAGTTCCTTTCCAGTCTCAAGAATTTTGAGCAGTTTTATGTCAGCTGAGGGACCTTCAAATTCCACCAAGACTTTGATCTTAGAGTAGCCTACCTAGGAAAACTTTCAGCAAGCTAAGTTGTGTCATCAGCATATCACTGGTTATTAATGAGTCTTCCTTCAATCCTGTTGCCACATTCCTCTTCATATAGTCCAACTTCTCAGGTTATTTGGTCAGCATACAGACTAAATAAGTATGGTGAAAGGATACAACCCTGATGCACTCCTTTTCTGATTTTAAACCATGCAACATCCCTTTATTCTTTGAACAACAGCCTCCTGGCCTATGTATAGGTTTCTCATGAGCAAAATTACATGTTCTGGAATTTCCATTCTCTCAATTAAGATTAAAGACTACACTTTGCAGTACGGATTATATCTCAACATAAAGAAAATGAAAATCCTCACAAGTGGACCAATAAGCAGCATCATGATAAATGGAGAAAAGATTGAAACTGTCAACGATTTCATATTATTTGGTTCCATAGTCAACACCAATAGAAGCAGCAGTCAAGACATCAGAAAATGCATTGCACTGGGCAAATGTGCTGTAAAAGACCTCTTTAAAGTGATGAAGAACAAAGATGTTTCTTTGAAGACTAAGGTGCTCCTGACCCAAGTCATGGTATTTTCAATTGCCTCATATGCATGTGAAAGCTAGACAACGAATAAGGAAGACCAAAGAAGTATTGATCCTTTTGAGTTATGGTATTGGCAAAGAATACTGAAAGTACCATGTACTGCCAGGAGAACTAAAAATCTGTCCTGCAGGAAGTATAGGCAGAATACTCCTTGGAAACGAGAATGGCCAGAATTCGTCTCACCTACTTTGGTCATGTTGTTAGAAGGGACTATTCCCTGGAGAAGGATATCATTGTTGGTAAAATGGAAAGTCAACGAAAAAGGAGAAGACCCTCAATAAATGCCTTGACACAGTGGGTGCAGTGATGGGCTCAGGTGTGCCCAGGATTATGAGGCTGGCACAGGACCAGGCAGTGTTTTATTCTGGTATACATAGGGTCAATATGAGTTGGAGCTGACTCAATGGCACCTAAAAATAGCGACCTAGGAAAACCACAGTGAAGCCCCAAACAGTTGTATTCAGTCACAGCTAGCATAGGCTTTCTTTACTTATGAGACTGTTTCCTCTGGTAAGATCAGCTTTACAAGGAAGAGAGGTAAATATGAGTCTTACAGATTTGTTATAAGAAATATATACTATTTATCTGTGCTCAGTTAGTCAAGTCATTTTAAATATTGATGATTGTTTTACCAAGTGGGATATAAAGTGGTTAAAAGGATTTTGAAAAGCATAAAATGGTACATAAACGTAAGTTATTACCATTATTATTTAATTCCTTTTTAGTAGCTTTTAAATGTCAAGGATATTTAAATGTTTAATTTTCTTCTTTCAGGCTAATATAGTAATGGGAACATCCTTCCCAAGGTAAAATACAAAGGACAGTTCCCTTTTCTTGTTCTAATTGTAGAATCCTTCTTTGTCATCAATAGCTTATGGAGATGCTATGAGAAGGGCTAACTGACTGGTTCAAAAGTCATTTTAACATTGCTATTTTAAGAGGATAGTATTGGCTTTATTGGAAAATGACAAATTTTACTTTTTAAAAAATTAACACTAACCCTAACATAAGAAGAGTCAAACCATGAAACCATTTTGCTTATGAATATAAGGGGAAGCCAAAAAAATAATTTATTCTTCCCACAAAAGTCCATCAAAGTAGCTGCACTTAATTTCACAGATTAATGATGCCTCATTTTACATGCCCACTTTTTCTCTTTTCTAAGAAAGTGAGAGAATAAAGTTTCATGAATGCAAGCAATTTATTAGACTAACACTTTGCTGGTTTTGTAGGGATTGATTTAAAGAACTATTTTAAATCACCATCACTTCTTGACTCTTGTTCTGTGCCAAAAGGAAAAAAGTACACTTTTCAGACAGATAATGCTATTGTGTGATAATTAGTTTTTTCAAACTTTTCTTGGTAGCTCATCTTGAAGTTTGAGGATGCTAATTAATTGTATTTATTTAGAAGGTCTTATCCTTTCTCTGTGACAAAGCTGCCAGTTACATGAATAAAAGAAAACCGATGGGAATACCAACTGAACAGGTGAATAAGCTAAAGTACTGCTAAAATTTGAAAGGAAACTTCTTCATGAGTATTCAACAGGGGATAATTGGCGATTGTGGCAGATATTGATGGCTTTCTGACCAATAGCCATTCTCCAAACCCCCTTCTTTCTAGGGGGTAGTAAATACCTCCAATCACAGAAGCTGAAAATTGTCTTTCATTTTCTCAGTCTGTTTTGCAATTGGAGCATGACCTCTGGATCTACTATTATTTCCTTTGGTTCCTGGCTCCTCCCTGATATGTGCTTCTTGTCCATTATCTGAAGTTTCTCACAAAAGTATTCTCTTTCTTCTCAAATCCTAGTCCTAAATCTAATATTGTAGACACTAATCTCACATGGTTTTTAAATTTAAATTAATTGTTAGGTGCTGCTGGGTTAGCTCTGACTCATAGCAACTCTGTGCAATACAACAAAACACTACCCAGTCCTGTGCCAACCTCACTCACAATCCTTGCTATGCTTGCACCTATCATTGCAGCCATTGTGTCAATTCACCTTGTTGAGGGTCTTCCCCTTCTTCACTGACAGTCTACGCTACCAAGCGTGACATTCTTCTCCAGGGACTGGGCCCTTCTGATAACATGACCAAATTATGTGAGAGGAAGTCTGGCAGTCCATGGTATTTTCAGTATTCTTAGCCAACACTGCAACTGAAACACACCAAACCTTTTTCAGTCTTCCTTATTTATTGTCAAGCTTTCTCATGCATATGAAGCAATTAAATATACCGTGGCTTAGGTCAGGCACACTTTAGTCTTTAAAGTGGCATTTTTGCTCATCAACAATTTAAAGAGGTCTTTTGCAGCAGATTTGCCCAGTTCAATATGTCATCTCTGACTGCTGCATCCATGGGTGTTAACTGGAGATCTAAGTGAAATGAAATCTGTAACAACCTCAGTCCTTTCTCCACTTATTGTGGTATTACTTATATGTCTTTTTGTATGGATTTTTGTTGTCTTTTTGTTGAGATGTAATGCATATTGACATACCAATTGAATGAGCAATGTGAAAGGATACAAGCCATATGCATACCCTTCCTGATTTCAAGATATGTAGTACTCCCTTGTTCTGTTCAGCTCCAATTCATAGCCACACTATATGCAACAGAACAAAGCACCATCCTCACAAACTTTGCTATACCTGAGCCCATTATTGTAGCCACTGTGTCACTTCATCTCTTTGAGGGTGTTTCCTTTGTTCACTGACCCTCCACTTTACCAAGCATGATATCCTTCTCCAAGATTGTCCTTCTGACAACGTGATCAAAGTAGGTAAGATGAAGTCTGGCCATTCTTGCTTCCAAGGAGCATTCCAGGTGCAGTTCCTCCAGAATAGATTTGTTCATTTGTTCATTCTTGTGGCAGTCCCTGGTACTTTCAGTATTCTTCACCAAAGCCACAATTCAAAAGCACCAACTCTTCTTTGGTCTTCCTTATTCATTGCCCAGCTTTCACTTGGGTATGAGATGATTGAAAATACCATGGCTTGGGTTAGGCACACCTTAGTCTTCAAAGAGACATCTTTGTTCTTCAGCACTTGAAAGAGACCTTTTGCAGCAAATTTGCCCACTGGAATACTATGTCTGATTTATTTACTGCTGCTTCCATGGGTGTTGTTTGTGGATCCAAGTAAAATGAAATCCTTAACAAGTTTAGTCTTTTCTCCATTTATCATGATTCTGTTTATTGGTCCAGTTGTGGGAATTTCTCTTTTATGTTGAGATGTAATTGATAGTGCAGATTGTTATCTTTAGTCTTCATCAGTAAGTACTTCAAGTCATTTTCATATTCAGCAAGCACATTTGTCATCAGCATATCACAGATTGTTAATGAGTTTTCATGTAATCCTGACACTGCTTCCTTCTTCATGTAGTCCAGCTTCTTGTATTGTCTGCTCAGCATACAGACTGAATAAATATGGTGAAAGGACACAGCACTGACACACCCTTCCTGATTTAAACCATGCAGTGTCTCCTTGTTCAGTTCAAATGACAGCCTCCTGGTCTACATACAGGTTCTTTATGAGTTCCCATTAATTCCCATGGGAGCACAACAGAATTCCCATTCTCCTCAGTGTTATCCATAGCTTGTTATGATCCACACAGTCAAATGCTTTTGCATAGTCAATAAAACACAAGTAAACATGTTTCTGGTATTCTTTGTTTTCAGCCAAGATCCATCTAAATCAGCATGATATTCCTTGTTCCACATCCTCTTCTGAATCCAGCTTGCATTTATGGAAGTTCCTTGTCAATATACTGCTGCAATCGTTTTTGAATTATCTTCAGCAATACTTTATTTTTGTTTGGTATTAATGATATCGTTTGATAACTTCCACATTCTTAGGGGTTACCTTTCTTTGGAGTGGGTAAAAATATGGATCTTTTCCAGTCAGTTGGCCAGTAGCTCTCTTCCAAATTTCTTGGCGTAGACAAATAAGTGCTTCCTGTTCAGCATCTGTTTGTTCACATATTTCAATGGGTATTCGATCAATTCCTGGAGCCTTCTTTTCCACCAATTCCTTCAGTGCAGCTTTGACTTCTTCCTCCAATACCAGTAATCATCAACACATTTTGGCTACATGTTTGATCAATTTCAAACTACAGAAGTTGGTAAAAAATCTTCAATTTCTTCATCTTTGGCTTTTATGGTTGGTGTGTAAATTTGAATCATAGCAGTATTAACTAGTCCTCCTTGAAGATATATTGATATTATCCTATCAATGACAGCATTGTTCTTCAGGATTGATCTTGAAACATTCTTTCTGACAATGAATGTCACGCCATTCCCCTTCAATTTGTCATTCCTGGCATACAAGGCCATATGATTATCTGATTCAAAATGGCCAAAACCAGTCCATTTCAGCTCATTACTGCCTGGGATATTGATCTTTATGCATTGCATTTCATTTTTGACAAATTCCAGTTTTCCTATGTTCATACTCTGTACATTCCACATTCCAATTATTAATGGATGTTTGCAGATATTTATTCCTATTTTGAGTCATGTCTTATCAGCAAATGGAGACCCCAAAATCTTTACTCCATCTGCATCATTAAAGTTGACTCTACTTCTAGAAGGCAGTTCTTCCCTAGGTGTATTTTGAGTGCCCTCTGGCCTGCGGGGCTCATCTTCCGATATTATATCAGATAATGTTTCAGGGCTATTCATAAAGTTTTCAAGTAATTATCAGGGTGTTTCACTGTCCAATTGGTTGTTGGTTTTCACTGTCCAATTCTTTGAGAAGTGGATGACCCTTTCCTTCTGAGTCTATCTTAGTCTGGAAGCTCTGCTGAAGCTTGTCCACCATGGGTGACACTGCTGCTATTTGAGATACTATGGCATAGCCTCCAGCTTCATAGCAACATACAAGCCACCACAATATGACAAACTGACAGACAAGCAGTAGGAGATTTCACATATGCTGTTGAATATTTGAATCTAGAGCTCTGAGTAGAGATCTTGGCCACTTTGCAGAATTTGCATGTTTAAATCCACAAGAATGAATGACATCAGTTATGGAAAGAGAAGCAAAGCATATCTAGGATCAAATATCAAGAAATTCCATCTTTTAGAAGTCAGATTGAGAGGAAATATCCATTAAAACACAAGAGGAGCAGATTTATGGAAGTAGGGCAAGAGAGGAGATATTTTAAGGAATAAAGAAAGCTAAAATCATACATACTGCAGTGAAATTGACTAAGATGTATAAAATAAAATGCCTATTGGAGTGTGCCACAGAGACTGTTGGTAATCTTGATAGGGGCAGTGGAGTACTGCCAGACAGGAAGGAGTAACACAGACTGAAATGGAATAGAATGAAGAGGTTATAAACTGAAGAATGTAGGTGAAATTATATATTAATGGTACCTAGCATTTTATTAGGAGCTTTGGTAGCATAGTGGCTAAGGCACTTGACTGCTAACCAGAAGGCTGGCGGTTCAAACCCACCAGCCACTCCTCGGAAGGAAGATGGGGCAATCTACTTCCGTAGTGATACTGCCTCGGAAACCCAAGGAGGGGTCGCTATGAGTCAGGTCCGGCTCCATGGCACATAACAACAACAACAAAGCATTTTATTAAGAAGATCTGGTGGCACAGTGGTTAAAGTGTTCGGCTGTTAACTGAAAGGTGATTCAAACTGACAGCCATTCCACGTGGGAAAGATGTGGCACTCTGCTTCCTTAAAGATTACAGCCCTGGAAACCTTATGGGGTAGTTGTACCCTTTCCTATAGGGTCACTGTGAGTTGGAATAAACTCAATGGCAATTGATTTTAGGGGTTAACATTTTCTTGCACATATACTCTGTATACTAACTCATTTGATTCTCATGACAACCTAGGGAGATAGGTACTGTTATTATCTCTATTGCTAAGAAGAGACAACTGAGAAGTTTTCAAAAAGAAGGTTAGTTTAAAACCTGGGCTATAGATTTGCATTTTGAATGGTGATTAGTCATACATTTATGTAGCAAGTACTCTCTATTGGGACTCATCTTCCATCTACAACTCTTTTCTCCTCAGTCACCTTCTAATGACTAACCAAGGGGATGGTTATATATGCTGATTCTTGACAAAGAGAAATAAATTTATATATGAGAAAGTTTGTAAACTGGATAATCTCAGAGGACATGATCCTTTGGGATTTTTCCCTTTTATCTTCTATCTTCCAATAACATGTTACAAAATGCCTAGAGGTGGAACTTTGTGACCATAAGAATAAAATCCACATCATAAGGATGATACAGAAGAAAGAAAATGATTTGATGTTTCTTAATGGTAACAATTCAGAAAGACTGAAGAAGATTTGATGCCTTCATATTATTATGTTGACGAAGAATATTGAGAATATCATGGACTACCAGAAGAATACACAAATATGTCTTGGAAGAAGTACAGCTAGAATGTTCTTCAGAAGTGAGAATAGTGAGACTTTATTTCACTTACTGTGGACATATTATCAGGAGGACTAATAGGAGGGACCCTGGAGAAGGACATAATGCTTGATAAATTAGAGAGCCAATGAAAAAGAGGAAGACAGTGAAGGAAGTGGAGTAATACAGTGGCTACAACAATTGGATCACACATGGCAATAATTGTGAAGGTGGTGCAGGGCAGGGCAGCATTTTTTTCTGTTGTATGGAGTCAGAACTGACTTGACAACACCTAACAAAATAACACCAACAGAAGTTTAGATGTAGGCAGTCCAAGATGGATAAGGCAGGTTCACTCTTATCAGGGGCTTTATCTCTTTCAAGTTGCTGTGCTCTCCTGTAGTTATCACATAACTTTTATCCCAAGGTTGCCTAATTACCCATAATGGCTTCTGGAAATCCAATCTTCACAACTGAGTCCAAAAGAGAAAGAAGAAACAAGGAGGAGGACAAAAGTGATAAATTCCCTTTACATTTCATTGTTGTTGTTGTTAGGTGATGTCGAATCATCTCCGGCTCACAGTGACCCTATACACAGCAGAACGAAACACCACCCAGTCCTATGCTAGCTCCACAATCCTTGCTATACTTGAGCCCATCACCACAGACATTGTGTCAATCCATCTCATTGAGGGCCTTCCCCTCTTTTGTCAACCCTCCACCTTACCAAGTATGATATCCTTCTCCAGGGAATGGTCCCTTGTGATAACATGACCACAGTAGGTGAGACAAAATCTTGCCATTCTCACTTCCAAGGTGCATTCTGGCTGCACTTCCTATGTTAGTTCTTTTAGCAGTCCATGGTACTTTCAGCATTATTCACCAGCACCACAACTCAAAAGCATCAATTCTTTTTTGGTCTTCCTTATTTATTGTCCAGCTCTCACATGCATATGAGGTAATTGAAAATATCTTGGCTTTTGTCAGGTACACCTTAGTCCTCAAGAAGATATCTTTGCTCCTCAGCACTTGAAAGAGGTCCTTTGCAGCCAATTTGCCTAGTGCTATACGTTGTCTGATGTCCTGACTGCTGCTTCCATGGCATTGATTGTACAACCAAGCAATGTGAAGTCTTTGACAACTTCAATCTTTTCTCCATTTATTGTGATGCTGCTTATAGGTCCAGTTGTGAGGATTTTTGTTTTCTTTATATTGAGATGTAATCTATACTGCAGTCTGTCTTCTTCAATTATCAGTAAGTGCTTTAAGTCATTCTCACCTTCAGCAAGCAAAGTTGTGTGGTCAGCATATCACAGGTTGTCAGTGATTCTTCCTCCAATTTTGATGCCATGTTCTTCTTCATATAGTCCAGCTTCTCAGATTATTTGCAGTGAAATTATTTACATTTCATTGACCACCCCATTTGAAAAGGAAGCAGAAATATAGTTTTCAGATGGACACATTGCTCAAGTTCTATTAGTAAATAAGAAGGAGAGATTGGCAAATAAGTAGGCAATTCTCAGTGTCTGCCATAGTAAATATACATAAATCTTGCATTAGAATTGCCCCAAAATCCAAATTAAGAAATAATGCTCTGAGAAAAATTCTCATAATAATATATCCTGTCTCTTCAGTTTTAAAAAATAAAATTAAGGTTGTCCAAGAATGATTAACAAGTTTTATTTGACTAATAACTGAAAGATTGGCAGCTGGTCCACACCCAGAAGCACCTTGGAAGACAGCCTGGTGATCTGCTTCTGAAAGATCACAACCTTAAAAACCTGATGGAGCAGTGCTACTTAGCAACACATTGTGTCTCCATGAATCTGAATCAACTCAAAAGCAGCTTTTGTTTTGTTTATTTTACTAAACTAGGAGAGCTGGTGATATAAGGGTTAAGCATTCAGGCTGCTAACACAAGGATCAGTGAGTCAAACCCACCCAGGGGCTACTCAGGAGAAAGAACTGGCCATCTGCTACCACAAAGATTACAGTCCAGAAAACCCTATGGGGCAGTTCTTCTTTGTCATATAGGGCTGCTATGAGTCAAAAGTCTAATCAACAACACCGAACAACAACCACAACATTCTACTAAACACTGTTAAAACGGTCCAGCGTAATTAGAGAAGCAATGGCAATTTCAATACCAAAATGCTACTTTATTTCTTTTTGTTTTATAGGCAAACATTAAGAAACTGATTTTTCTGGATTACAGAGCTGACTATATCTTAGCCTTTGTTATATCTTTCCAGTTGTGCATTCTCACACTTGTTGATTTAGTTTTTCTTTCAAGTGTTTTAAAAAATATAAATTCCAATAATACTCTTAATATTGTATCTCAGATAAGAAAGTAAAAAACAGGCAGCTTAAGGTAGTTAGAATAAAATATCACAAAGTGGAAACTAAATAATTCAAAACGTTTATCAACATATTGCTGATATATTTTCAATTAACCCATAGGCTGAAGCTACTGACAATGTATAAACACATATACACAGAGGCCACATTCTCAATTCAGGTTTCCAAAAACAATTAACCTAGATTAGATAAATTCTTATTGAAATTAAGTCCTATCCTAAGTATGTCTTCCTTAAATATAATTACTTGTCTAAAGCGTTACACTAAAACATTTCATTTCCAGTGAGACAAAGGGCAGGTTGGTGAGAGTCTTGTTAGGGTCACTTATATTGATTAAGTAAATGAATGTACCATAATATTTCTGAGTGATTTATTTCAACAAATACCTAGCAAAATCATACTGAAAATTCTTTATATCTTGTGACACTTCAAATGTATGACAAGGATACAATGCTTTTTTTTTAAACTTGTTATAATTTGTTGATATAGTGGATTTCTTAGATTTGCTTTATATAATGATTTACATTGGAATATATAAAATGACATATAAATCAAAACCAAACCCATTGCCACTGAATTGATTCTGACTCATAGTGACCCTATAGGACAGAGAAGAACTGGCCCATAGGGTTTCCAAGGCTATAAATCTTTATGGAAGAAGATTGCTACATATTTCTCCTGCAGAGTGGCTGGTGGGATTGAACAATTGACCTTTTAAATAGCAGCCATGCACTTCAACCACTGTGCCACCGGTGCTCTCATATATATTCCATATATATGTGGCCATTTTGTTTTTGTAACTCAATAGTCATGCATCCTTGGGTAAACTCTGTAGGTCATCTACCAAATTTCTAAGGTATACATAATATTAATATCTGCCTCTTAAGTCACTTGTGAGAATTAGACAAGTTAACACAAAAGCCTCTAGAAGAATACCTGACCCAATGATATTTTGCTGTTATGCCATTGTTAATATTATGGTGATGATCATTACAACAATTGACCCATTCTTTAATGACAACATATAGAATACTAAACTTACATTTAATTTTCTCTTGACGTGGGCCAAACTCATGTTTTACATTCCTCATCTGTAAAATAGTACTAACAATAGGGTCTACAGTGCTGTCCAACCGTTTTCCACAATGATGGAGAAATTTTATAACTGCATATCCATATGCATCCAAAGCCCAGAGAAAAAATAAAACCAAACCCAACTTGCTGCCGTTGAGTTGATTTTGACCCATAGCACCCCCGTTGGGTGTCCAAGTCTGTAAATCTTTCAGGAACCAAACTGCCACAACTTTCTCCCACAGAGCAGGTGGTGAATACAAACTATCAACTTTTGGGTTAGCAGCCAAGCACTGTAAGTCATAATCAACTTGATGGCAGTATGTTTTTGTGATGGAATTCTCACCTTGCATGTGAGAGACCTGGTTTGATTTCTGGCCAATGCCCTTCATGTGCAGCCACTACTCATCATTCACTACTCATCATTGGAGCCTTGCATGTTGCTGTGATGCTGAACAGGTATCAGCAGAACTTCTAGTCTACCACAGACTAGGAAGAAAAGCTTGGAGATCTGCTTGTGAATATCAGCAGGTTGAGACCCTATGGATCACAACTATCAGATCTGCAATTGATCATAGGTATAGTGCAGGACCAGGAAGAGGAAGAATAAACACATTTTAAAAGTGAAAAAAAAGATAGGCTAGATTAACGGATTCTTGGCTATGGGTGTACATTACATTCACCATGGGCTTTTAAATATTACTGGTGTTTGAACCCCATTCCCATAATTCTAATGTGTTGGTCTAGAGTGAAGCCATGCGTTGATACATTTTTCAAGCTTTCCAGATGATTAAAATTTGCAGACAGAAGAAGAGTCACCAGTTAAAACCTTTGAGGAAAAACGTTGTTGTGTGCTGTCAAGTAGATTCTGACACATAAGGACACTATAGGACAGAGTAGAACTGTTCTATTGAGTTTTCAGGCTGTAATTTTAGGGAAGCAGATTGCCATATCTTTCTCCCATGGAGTGGATGGGGAGAAAGATATGGCAATATCTTTGCCTTTTCTACCAACCTTTTGGTTAGCAGTTAAGTGCTTAACTATTGTGCCACTGGGGCTCCTGGACATTAATTCTCAGTGTTCCAGAAATTAGGGGCATATGTTCTTATTCCATTTTAGAGCCATATTTATGAATTTCAATATGCATAGAATTCCCTTAGGTGCTTAGGGAATCTTTATTTTGACAGGCACACCCAGTGATTCCAATACAGAAGAATCTTGGATTACATATTAAGAAGCACTGCTTTAAAGAACAGTCAGAGTTGATGCCAACATGTCAAGCTTGTGATGAGATAGGAAATAAGTAAATGAAAGAATCTTTACTACTGTAAAATACTACATAAATGTAAAGCATTTTGTATTTGTTAGATTTGGAATTCTTGAATTAGTGTGTTTGAATTTGGTAACGTGTCAAATAAGAGGATGGTTATACTGCAGTGCTGGAACATAGATAGTATACTGAAGTGAATACGAACTGAAGAGGAGTAATGAACAGTTTCTATTTGTCACTTTAGTATGGTGACATCATCCGTATATCAGATGTAACTGTAAAACTTTAGCCAGGAAGGTAATGCTTTATAGCCCATGGCAAAGAAGATTTTTGGCTGCTGGTTGTCTTCTAAAAAAGTCTAGGTTGCCATTTATTACCATGATTAATGGCCCAGTTCTTGTTCCCAGACCTAGAAAGCATATTTTGTCTGAAAGCATGCATTCCTTTGGTGTGATACTTTTGTTAACTAAATTAACTCAACTAATGTCAACAAATTAGAAAACCAATTTATCAACTCAAAATGAGAACTATTACTGTTGTTTTTGTTGTTAGATGCTGTCAAGTCATCTCCAACTCATAATTACTCCCATGTACAACAGAATGAAACAATGCCTGGTCCTGTACCATCCTCACAATCGCTGCTATTCTTGAGCCCGTTGTTGCAGCCACTGTGTAAATCCATCTCCTTAAGGGTCTTCCCCATTTTTGCTGACCCTGTATTTTACCAAGCATGATACCCATCTCCAGGGACTAGTTCCTTCTGACAGCATGACTAAAGTAGGTGAAATGAAGTCTGGCCTTTCTTGCTTCTAAGAAGCATTCTAGTTGCCCTTCTAGGACAGCTTTGTTGGTTCTTTTGGCAGTCCATGGTATTTTCAGTATTCTTAGCAAACACCACAATTCTAATACATTAACTTTCTTTGCATCTTCCTTATTCATTGTCCTGCTTTCACATGCATATAAAGCAATTAAAAATACCATGCTCAGCACACAGATTGAGTAAGCAATGTGAAAGGATACAACCCTCCCTAATTTCAAACCATGAAGAATCCCCTCGCTCTGTCTGAATGACAGCCTCTTGGTCTATGTACAGGTTCTTCATGAGCACAGTTAAGTCTTCTGGAATTCCCATTCTTCTCAATGTTATCCATAATTTGTTATGATCCACACCACAAATTACTTTGTTGCTGTTAGATGCTGTCAAGTCAATTCTGACTCTTAGCAAACTTATGAATAGCAGAATGAAACATTGCTTGGTCTTGCATCATCCTCATAATCATTGCTATGACTGAGACTATTGTTGCAGCCAGTGTATAAATGCATCTTAAGAGGGCCTTTCTCATTTTCATTGATGCTCTACTTTACAAAGCATGATATGCTTCTCCAGGGATTGGTCCTTTCTGATAACATGTCCAAAGTAAGTGAGACAAAGTCTCACCATTATAGCTTTTAAGGACACCCTGGTTGTACTTTTTACATGACAGATTTGCACATTCTTCTGGCAGTCCATGGTATATAGGCAGTGCCCAGGATATAAATGTACCTAACTGTGTCTTCAACAATTCATAAGCAAGTCAGAACTGGTAGATATGGTTATTATTTAGCCTTATTTTAGTGCAAGAAAAGGCCCAAAGTTTTCTCAATGATTTAAAAGCTGCACATGTAAGTGAAGGTCATTGTGATGAAGAATTTGTTATGAGTAGAGGTTGGTACAATCATTTCAAAGTGAAAGTAAATTTCCATATCATTAAAAGGTAAGTACATTTTTTCAACAATATAAATAGTGACTATACATGAGGTGGACTCACCAGATGGAATACATAGGAATCAACTATATCTTTGAAAAAAGATGACAAGGATGTTCAATATCATCAATCATAACAAGGCCAGAGGCTGACTGCAGAGTAGACCTCAATTGTTCCTATGCAAGTTCAATTTGAAGCTGAATAAAATTAAAAGAAGCCCACAAGAGCCAAACTAATATCCTACCTGTTGAAAGACTATTTCAAGAATAGATTTGATACTCTGAACACTAATGACCAAAGACCAGATGAGTTGTAGGATGACATCAAAGATATAATACATGAAGGAAAGAAAGCAAAAGGTCACTAAAAAGACAGAATAGAAAGAAAAGATGAAAATAGATGTCAAAAGAGACTGAAACTTGCTCTTGAACACAAGGTAGCTGAAGCGAATGGAAGAAACGATGAAGTAAAATAGCTAAACAGAAGATTCAAAAGCAACTCAAGAAGGCAAAGTAAAGTGCTATAATTAAATAGACCAGGAGTTTACACATTGTGGTAGTAAATTGTGTATCAATTTGGCTGGGCCTGGTTGAGTGGCTGGGCTGCTGGATGTAGTATTCCCCAGTATGAGACTGGTAACCAACTCCATGGTGGAATCTACTGGAGCAGCTGAGTAGCTACCTTAGGGATGTGGTCTGCTTCCATATATAAGAAAATAGCTTTGAGAAAGGTCTCTGAGCTTTTGGCATGCTTGGATCCTATATGTAGCTGTGCCATTGTTCAGCAGCTTGCCATGTTGTCTGCTGATCTTGGGACTGTTTCTGGCCTTAAACTAGTGACCTGCCTTTTGCTTGATAATCTTGGGACTGTGTCATTATTACTTGCTGACCTTGGGTTTGTCAGCCTCAGCAGCCAGCAGCTGCCTAAATGAAGAGACATCTCCAGCTCCAGTGGGCTGGGAGCAAGAGGCAGAGCTGAAGTCCACAGTCAAGGGGGTTTCACCCAGCCCCAAGAGCTGGCACTTTGAACTCACATTTCTTGCTTCCTAAACTATAAGAGAATGAATCTCTATTTGTTCAAACTATTCATTTGGCGTATTCTTGTTAGTGTGGCACTAGATGACCAAAACACATAATGCAAAGACCTAGGGTCAGAAAACCAAAAGAGAGGAATATCCTTGACATTCCTCTAGCTGAAAGTACTAAAGGAAGAATTCAAGCTTCAAATTGCAATATTGAAGGATTCTATGGGCAAGATACTGAATGACACAGGAAATATCAAAAAGATGGAATACACAGAATCACTGTACCAAAAAAAGAACTGGTCAAAAGTCAACAATTTCAGTAGGTAGCATATGATCAAGAACAAATGGTACTGAAGTAATTGGTGAAAAACAAGGTTTGAAGAATTGATAGAATACCCATTGAGATGTTTCAAAGAAGTGATGCAGTGCTGGAAGTGCTTTGGAAGACAGCTACCTGGCCAACTGAGTGGAAGAGATCCATATTTGTGCTATTCCCAAAGAAAGGTGATCCAGTAGAATGCAGAAATTATAAAATAGCATATAACAGAATTTTGTTAAAAATAGTTCAGGAATTGACAGAATACTAATTGACATGTTTCAACAAATGGATGAAATGCTAGAAGTGCTCACTTATTTTTGCCAAGAAATTTGTAAGACAGCTCCTTGGCCAAACAACTGGAAGAAACTCATATTTGTGCTCATTCCAAAGAAGTTGATTCAACAGAATGGGAATTATCAAAAAAGTATCATTAATATCACACATAAGTAGAATTTTGCTAAAAATAATATAAAAATTATTTAACTGTGTTTTACTGACTTATGCAAAGGCATTTGACTGTGTGAATCATAATAAATTATGGATAATATTGTGAGGAATGGGAATTCTAGAAGATTTAATTGTGCTCATGAAAATCCCATACATAGATCAAGAGTCTGTCTTTTGAACAGAATAGATTTTCGACAAGACAAATTGACACAGTGGCAGTAACAATGGGCTGAAGCATAGCAAGAATTGTGAGGATGGCATAGGAATGAGCAGTGTTTCATTCTGTTGTACATGGGTCACTATGAATTGGAGCTGAATCCATGGCACCTAATAACAACAATTCCAAAATGGTTGCAACAGTACATCAACAGGGAATTGCTAGAAATTCCAGTCAGATTCAGAAGAGAATGTGGAATGAGCAATATCATTGCTGATGTCAGATTGATTCTGGTTAAAAGCTGAGAATACCAGAATGATGTTCATCTGTGTTTTATTGACTATGCAAAAACATTAGACTGTGTGGATCATAACAAATTATGATTAACTATGTGAAGATGAGAATTTCAAAACACTTAATTGTGCTAATGTAGAACCTATACAAGGTAAGAGGCAGACATTTGAACAGAACTAGGAAAAACTATGTAGTTTAAAATCAGGGAAGTCATGTGTTAGGCTTGTATCCTTTCACCATAATTATTCAATCTGTATGCTGTGAAAATAAAGCAAGAAGTTGACTATATGAAGAAGAACGTGGCAACAAGATTGGAGGGCTCAAAATGATCAATGATGTTGGAAGAGATAGGGAAGAACACAAGAGTTAAGGGCAACAAAAGTGAATACTATTACATACACAATCCTTTAATAAGAGTAATAGCAATAATTAAGAGTGGATGTGTAGATAAACATTCAAGCTGAACAGGAGTGGAAGGTGAATGGGACTACACCTATGAATATAAACAGGTTTGACAGAGGCTATGTCTTTTTGCTTTAAGCTTTGTTGTGGCCCTATATTAAGGCCTGGGCCTGAGGTGGGCAGGCTGGGGGCTTGTAGTATGCTTTTCACTTGGGTGTGGCTCTCTATAAAGACAGGGGCCATAAGCAAACAGACCTGGAGCTGGGAGCTGCTTTTCACGTGGAGGTGGCTCTATATTAAGTCAGGGGCTTGAGGTGGCAGGCCCAGGGCTTGGAGGCTGCTCTTTGCTTGGGTGTGACTCTATATTAAGACAGGGGCCTGAGGTAAGCAGGTGCAGAGGGGTTAGGAACAACTAAGGGAGATGAATTTGTCTGTCAGTTTGTTGTCCTGTGGTGGCTTACGTGTTGCTGTGAGGCTGGAGGCTATGCCACTGTTGTTGCAAACTGCCAACAGGGTTACCCATGGTAGAGAGATTTCAGCAGAACTTCCAGGCTTAGACAGACTCGGAAGAAGGAAGAGGACTTCTACTTCTCAAAGAAATGGCCAGTGAAAACCTTATGAAAGCAGTCTGATATATTACTGGAAAAATTTATGAACAGCCATGAAACATTGTCTGACATAGTGCCAGAAGATGAGCCAATCAGGTTGGAAGGCACTCAAAATTTGTCTGCATAAGAGCTGACTCTTTAGATTAGAGATGACCTTAAAAATATGGATAAAGTAAAGCTTTTAGGACCTCCATTGGCTGATGTGACATGACCCAAAATGAGCAGAGATAGTTGCAAACATCCATTAACAATTGGCACATGGAATGTATAAAGTATGAATCTAGGAAAATTGAAAGTCGTCAAAAATGAAATGGAATGCATAAAGATTAGTATCCTAGGCATTAGTGAGCTGAAGTGGACTGGTTTTGGCCATCTTGAATCAGACAACCATATGATTTATTATGCTGGGAATTACAAATTGAAGAGGCACAGTGTGGCATTCATTGTCACAAAGAGTGTTTCAAGATCTGTCCTGCAGTATAATGCTGTCAGTGATAGGATAATATCCACACACCTACAAGGAAGACCTGTTAATACTACTATTATCCAACTTTATGCACCGAAGCCAAAGATGAGGATATTAAAGATTTCTACTAACTTTTGCAATCTGAAACTGATTGAACATGCAATCAAAATATGTTAATTATCACTGGTGACTGGAAGGTGAAAGTTGGAAACAAAGAAGAGTCACCAGGAGTTGGAAAACATGACCTTGAGGATAGAAATAACACTGCAAATCACATGATAGAATTTTGCAAGACCAATGACTTATTCATTGCAAATACATTTTATCAATAACATAAGTGATAACTATACATGTGGACTTCAACAGATGGAATGCATAGGAATCAGATTGACTACATCTCTGGCAAAAGGAGATGGAGAAGTTCAATATCTTTGGCCAAAACAAGGCCAGGAACTGATTGTGGAACAGGCCACCAACTTCTCATATGCGAGTTCAACTTGAAGCTGAAGACAATTGGAACAAGTTCATGAGAGCCAAAATATGACCTTGATAATATTTCTCCTGAATTTAGAGACCATTTAAAGAATAGATTTGATGCATTGAACACCAATAACCAAAAACCAGAATAATTGTGGGATGACATCAAGAACATCATCCATGAAGAGAGCAAGAGGTCATTAAAAAGATAAGAAAGGAAGAAAAGCCCAAAATGGATGTCAGAAGAGACTCTGAAACTTGCCCTTGAGCAGAGAGTAGCTAAAGCAAGTGGAAGAAATGACAAGATAAAAGAGCTGAACAGAAGATTTTAAAGAGCAGCTCGAGCAGACAAACCTATTACTATAACGAAATGTGCAAAAACCTAGAGTTAGAGAAGCAAAAGCAAAGAACACCCTCGGCATTTTTCAAGCTGAAAGAACTGAGGAAAAAAATTAAGCCTTGAGTTACAATATTGAAAGATTCTATGGACAAAATATTGAATGATGCAGGAAGCATCAAAAGAAGATGGAAGGAATACACAGAATTACTGTACCAAAAGGAATTGGTTGATGTTCATCCATTTCTGGAGCTGGCATATGATCAAGAACCAATGATATTTAAGGAAGATGTGAAAGCTGCACTGAAGGAATTGGTGAAGAACAAGGCTCCAGGAATTGATGGAATGCCCATTGAAATGTTTCAACAAAAGGATGTCCTTCTGGAAGCACACACTCAGTTATGCCAAGAGATTTGGAAGACAGCTACCTGGTCAGCTAACTGGAAGAGATCCACATTTGTACCCAGTCCAAAGAAAGGTGATCCCACACAATGTGGAAATTATCAAACAATATCATTAATATAACACACAAGTAAAATCTTACTGAAGATAATTCAAACACAGTTGCAGCAGTATATTGACAGAGAGCTTCCAGAAATGCAAGCTGGATTCAGAAGAGGATGTGGAATGGGGGATATCATTACTAATGTCAGATAGATCTTAGCTGAAAGCAAAGAATATCAGACAGATATTTAGTTATTTTTATTAACTATGCAAAACCACTTGATTGTGTGGATCATGACAAATTGTGGGTAACATTGAGAAGAATGGGAATTCTAGAACATTAATTATACTCGTGAGGAACCTGTACATATATCAGGAGGCTGTCATTCGAACAGAACAAGGGGATACTGCATGGTTCAAAATAAAGAAGAGAGTGTGTGAAGGTTGTATCCTTTCACCATACTTATTCAACTTGTATGCTTAGCAAATAAACTAAGAAGCTGGATTATATGAAGAAGAATGTGGCATCAGGATTGGAGGAAGACTCATTAACAATCTGCCATATACAGATGACACAACTTTGCTTACTGAAAGTGAGGATGACTTGAAGCACTTACTGATGAAGATTGAAGTCTACAGTCTGCAGTATGCATTACTCAATATAAGTAAAACAAAAATCCTCACAACTGGATGCAATAAATAGCTTCACGGTGGATGGAGAAAAGATTGAAATTGTCAAGGATTTCATATTACTTGGTTCTACAATCAATACCAATGGAAGCAGCAGTCAAGACATCAGATGATGTATTGCTTTGGACAAATCTGCTGCAAAGGACCTCTTTCTAGTGATGAGAAGCAAGGATGTCTCCTTGAAGACTAAGGAGATCCTAAACAATGCCATGATATTTTCAATTGCCTCCTATGCATATGAGAGCTGGACAGTAAATTAGACAGACCAAAGAAGGGTTGATGCTTTTGGGTTGTAGTGTTGGAGAAGAATGCTAAGAGTACCATGGTCTGCTAAAAGAACTAACAAATCTTTCCTGGAGGAAGTGCAGCCAGAAGGCTCCTTGGAAGTGAGAATGGCCAGACTTCATCTTATCTACTTTGGTCAAGTTGTCAGAAAGAACCATTCCCTGGAGAAGGATATCATGCTTGGTAAAGTGGGGGGTCAATGAAAAAGGGGAAGTCCCTCAATGAGATGGATAGAAACAGTGGCTGCAACAATGGGCTCAGGTACAACAAAGATCATAAGGATGGCACAGAACCAGGCAGTGTTTTGTTCTGCTGTGCACAGAGTCACTATGAGTCAGAGATGACTTGATGGCATCTAGCAACAACAACAACAACAACAACATGTCTACCAATATAATTATATGTGCTACAAATATATCCATGAATGTAATAGATCACTCAGGGGACAAACTAATGAAAACATCTTTGTCATAATGAAACTCTTTGAGGGAATGAGTCATTGGGTACGGAAGCTCAGAACCACAGTCTTGGGGTACACTCAGATCAATTGGCATATCTCAGTCCACATCCTATCTTGGTGAGTAGTCACTGGAATGTTAAAAGCTTGTGAGAAGCCATCTAAGGTACAATTATGAGTCTCTCCCCATCTGGAGCAGAGAAGAGCAAAGAAAACCAAAGACACAAGAAATAATTAGTCCAAAGGACAAATGGAGCACATGAATCCCAGCCTCCACAACCCTGAGACCAGAAGAACTAGATATTGCCTGGCTACCATTGCTGACAGCTCTAAGAGGGATTACAATATGTGGCCCCTGACAGAGTAGGGGAAAATATGGTACACCTCTGGTGGCATAGTGCCTAAGGCATTTGACTGATAACCAGAAGGCTGGAGGTTCAAATCCACCAGCCACTCCTTGGAAGAAAGATTGGGCAATGTACTTCTGTAGAGCTACTGCCTCAGAAACCCAAGGAGGGGTCGCTGTGAGTTGAATTGACTCGATGGCAGTGAGTTTGAATATGGTGAACGGTAATGTTAGGGAGGTTTGCACTCATTACACCAATCAAGCATATGAGATCAATAGCACAGCATTTGCCTATGGGTAGCACTGAGAAGGTGAGGGCAAGGAATGGAAAGGAAGAACTAAGGGTAGGTGTTGTTGTTAAGGTTACATATCTAGTTGGCTGGGCCTGGTTTTGAGTGGCTGGGCAGCTGGAAGTAGTTATTCCCCATGATGAGACTGGTAATCAACTCCATGATGGAATCTACTGGAGCAGCTGATTGGCTGCTTTAGGGATATCATTTGCTTCTAGTAGTAAGAAGAAGCATTGAGAAAGGTCTCTGCAGCTTTTTGGCATGCTTGGACTCTGTATCAGCCTGCCATGCCCTGCTGATCTTGGGACTTTTTCTGGACTTGAACTAATGGTCTGTCATGTTGTATGATAATCCTGGGACTGTGCCTTTTTACTTGTCCACCTTGGGTTTTCCAGCCTCTGCAGCTAGCAGTTGCCTGAATTAAGAAAAGCATCCAACCTCAGTGGGTCAGGAGCAAGAGGCAGACCTGAAGCCCAAGGTTGAGGGGCTTTCACACAAGTCCGAGAGCTTGGCACTTTGAACTCAGACTTCTAGCCCCCTAAAATGTAAGAGAATACGTCCCTATTTGTTAAAGCCAACCATTGGTGCTATTTTCTGTTAGAGTGGCACTGGAGAACAAAAACAGGAGAGAGGGGTGTAGGGAGGAAGTAGGAAGAATGGTGTTACAGTGCAGAGATTGCAGTAAGTGTCACAAAACAGAATGTGAAAAAAAAAAAAAAAAATGGAGGGCTCATTAACAATGAGATGGATTGACACAGTGGCTACAAGAATGGGCTCAATCCTAGCAAGGATAGTGAGTATGGTGCAGGACTGGGCAGTGTTTTTGTTCTGTTGTTCATAAGTTGGAATCTACTTAATGGCACCTAACAACAAAAACATCTGTTTGTTTGTAAATTAGACATTTGTAACCCAGGGATTTATTGTATATGAGAAACCAAATACAATTAAAGGCGTTTAATGTTTCTTAGACATGAGATCAAAATAAAGAGAGTAGCTCTATCAATGGAACTCTAAAATCATTATATTGAAAGAGATTGCAGTATCCATATTACAATAGGGATGACGTTATAATGGGCGAGAAAACTTGGAGTCCATTAGCCAGTTTCCTTCTCCCCTCAGCAGTTCAAGGATGAACACTCCCAACTTTTCCTTCTTTGACTTTCCTTCTGTTATGCTCCCATAGCTAAATAACACGCCTTTTATTGGCGTATTCTTTCTATAGATTTTTTTTTTTTTCACATTAAAAATATTGATTTATTTTTTCTGGAGTCAGAAAAGCTGATTCTAAAGTACATATGCAAAATGACCAAGCAAGAATGTTCAGGAAATCCCCCAAAAGAAGCACAATGGATAAAAGGTATCAAGAAGTTCTTCAAAGAAGAAACCATTTAAAAATTACAGTGGCCCTTACACATCTGAGAACCAACTCAATCTCGCCTATACTAAGAGAAGAATAATTAAAATAGTCTAAAATATTACTTGGCCAAACCCCGAAAGTTTGATAACACACTCTGTTGGTGTATCACTAGGTGAGAAACAGGTGCTGGCATAATTGCTTAGTGGGGGTGCAAAATGGTGCAGCCTCTATAGAGACTAATTCAGAAATAAGTCATAAAATCAAATTTACATTTACCCGATGACTCAGCAACTCCACTTTCAAGAATCTATCCTTTAGATAGACTCCTACAAAGTCAGAGTTATATGTATACAAAGTTATTCATTGTGGTATTATTTATTATTGTTGTTGTTGTTGTTATTGTTGTTATGTGCCGTTGAGTCGGACCCGACTCAAAGCGACCCCTCCTTGGGTTTCTGCAGCAGTATCACTACAGAAGCAGATTGCCCAACCTTCCTTCCAAGGAGTGGCTGGTGGGTTTGAACTGCCAGCCTTCTGGTTAGCAGTAAGTGCCTTAGGCAGTATGCTACCAGAGCTCCTATTATAGCAAAATATAAACAATCCAAACATTCATCAATAGGGCACTTGTTAAACAAACTACGATGAATCCACAAAATAGAAAACCAAATAGCTGATAAAAAAATCTCTCTCAAAAGCAAGGTTCACAGCAGTAACTTAGATGGATAAGTAGATAGATAAAGTATTAATATAGAATATATATGTGTATATATATGTATACATGTGTATTGAATGCTATTATTTTTTTTTTGTCATTTTTATTGTGATTTGGGTGAAGTTTCTCTTCACCCAAATCAATATTTATCTCTATCTATCTAACAGCATTCCCTCCCCTCCCCTCCCACCCCTGGTAACCAACAAAGAAAATTT
>NW_006922273.1:369572-374704 GCF_000298275.1 Orycteropus afer afer | reverse complement strand
CCGGAACTCCCTCTATAGATGCTTTTGCATTCATTGGGTTTTAGTCTTCTGTTAACACTAACTCATTGAAGTTACAAAGAATAGACTTTCTCATATTTCCCAAGATTATGATGAATGTAGATTTATTACTATACAATTTCAAGGAAAAAGTACCTTTGGATAAGAATTTAAGGAAAGAATATACTTCATATCAGTCAACTGTGGAAAACTTGAATATATTTCAGGATATGGTAGCAATGCTAATGTTCAAATAGCAATTCCGGAAGTCCTGTGGTAGTGCTGTTTGCTAGTTGTATAGGTGTAACCTCAGATGTGGTCTTCCATTATACCCAACTCTCAAACCAAAAACCAAACTCAGTATCATCAAATTGATTCTGACTCATAGCTACTACCTGTGGGATTCTGAGATGGTAAATCTTTACAGAAGTAGATTGCCCAGTCTTTCTTCCATGGAGTTGCTGTTGGATTTGAACTGCCAGCCTTCTGGTTAGCAGTTAAATGCTTTAGGCACTATGCTGCCAAAACTCCAAAAGTAGTTGTGTAATGTAGTATCTCCAAATGTAGTTGTGACCCAGTTTTTTGTTATAGTTCTCTTTTATTGTTTGTGGTTATCTGAGAGAAGATATGGTTTGGCCTCTTTATAACTAACAGAGAATACCCATATTAGATAGGGTTGCCAGGCCAACTTTCTCTATGAGCCTTTTGTCTTCTCTATGTTCAGTATATCAATGTCTTTTTGGCTAAATTTCTTAGAATGTTGATCCATGGTCTCAATGCAAAAGACATGGCTACTTGTGAACAAATTCCAAAAGTGCTATGGACCTCTAAGGTTTACATATATTCTGAGCCAAAATAGAAATTACTATATATAAAGGAGAGTATAGAATTTAGTTTATTAAAATAAATTAATGAATCTCTATTATGAAGTAAAATGTCCTTCCATTCTATATCAAGCTTCATCAATTTTAAAGAAACAAATATCTGCATGAATATAAAATTGCTATAACTTCTATATTTTATAAATATTGAATGTTGAATCCAAAGTCAAATATTGTGTATAATAATAGTAAATACTTTATAAGTGTGTCAATTAAACATTTAAAGGAGATAAATATTAATATCATATATTCATTGCCGCTTGAATTTTCTCAAATCACTTATCAATTATCCTTTTTATGCATATAATTTTTATCTAATATATCTTAAAAATACATGTTATGTTGTATAGAAAAGTCATATTCATATTGAAAGGTAGAAGATATTTGTAAATTTGGCATTTGTCTTCATTGTAAAACAATTCCAGAAGTTTGTTTCTGTATTATGTATCACAGAGGGTAAGTGGAATAGAGAAGTAAATTACAAGTTAAACTTGACTGACTTTTAGGTTTCACAACACTCACTTCAAATATTCCACACATAAATGCTTTGTGTTGCTCTATTATGCAGATATCAATGTCAGTATAAATGAATATTTAGTGTGTGAATCTAAATTTGGTTCACTGTACTTCCACAGTATTGAGGATATGATGACACGCAGATAAATGACTTTTAAAATAGTAACAAAGGAGATGTTTTTTCTTCTCAGAAAGGAACAAAGAAAACTGTTAATGACTTACTTAATGGCTTATCTTTGTTAAGAAAACTAAAACAATGTATATTCATATATAAATTTTAAAATCACTTTAAAGTTTTGAAATATTTTACAAAGTATTCTGCTATAAAAATGAATTCAGAGTACCTATTTTGTTTAACAGTCTTTTGCTGTTATTCCCTGTCACATTTACAGGACAAAATTTTTAAGGTCAGGAGTAGAGGAAAACCTTGGATCACGTACATTATAACTTGCATTTTACAGATGAGGGAAAGGAGACTCAGAAACCGTCACTGCCTTGATCAGTCATGTTTTACATGTAGATGAGCCTTAGGAAGCTCATAGTACAGCAAATCAAGTTTTTCTTCCTTATTCCGAAGCTGTCACACTGTTGAATTCCAAATAGTATTTTATACTGACTTCTATTTATTTTGTATCTTAAGGTTATTTCTATATCTAGGAGGACACTCTTTTAGGCATCATTGTGCTGTACAGTATAATTATTCAAAGACTTGAGAATGATGTGGGGAAAGAAAAAAAAAAGATAAAGAGGGTAGGTCTGCCTTTCAAGATACTCATCTATCACAAGTGGTTGGAGAATTTGAAAAGCTAAAATGCATCCTTGAAACATTTCCAAAGTGAAAAAGTATTTGGTAGTTACTAATCCTTTCTTAAAGTATCTTTGTAGCTGTGGATTTAGTTAGATTATTAACAAAGACAATTAATTTCCTTAGCTGGTCTTTAATGTGAAAGATTCTGAAAAACGTATCCCCATTGATTCTAATACACTTACATCTCACAGCTTGATCTTAACTGTAATAAAAGTGAAAAATATAGAGAAAGGTATAAATCAATTTTAACCCCCAAAACATCAAACTCAGTTGACTTGATTCTTTAATTATTTGAAGGTCTACTATGGGAAGCTGTTATTTAATCAGAAAAAAGAGTCTTTGTTCTTGACAGAGAATTTTGTGGGATGTAAAATTCTATGTGGACAGTTTTTTTCAGCAGTTTTTAGATGTTTTCTAATCTCAATTTTTATAAATTAGATATTCAATGTATAGTTTCAAATACACCCTGATTAGATAGTGGCTAACATTCAAGGCAGACTCTCAGCTGAATATTCTCATTTTAACAGAATTTTTCCTAAGATAGACAGCCTTAGATAAAGAGGTATAAAATAATATTTGCATATGTATTTAATTCAAAAAGTGTTTCAAATAATTCTATTTCTTACACATCTCTTTAGCAATTTATATTCCCCCATTTGTAAAAATAAATCACCATTAACATTTTTTTCCCATCTTAACAAATGTAGAGTTATATCACCTTTTTGTAAATTGATAAAATAAAACCAGTCAAATATCACCTAATAAGTTTAGTGCACTTCCAAACTACAAACACTTTCTCCCTCCTCACTACTTACATTCTCCTTCTTCTGTATTTCCTCTTTGGTACTGGTAATTTTTACTGAAATTATTATTTTTTTCTTTACTTATCTTACTTTTTTCTTTCTCTAGCCTTTATAAATCTTTTAACACAGAATTCATGACTGATTCATCTGTGCATTCATGTATCCACTCTAGCACTGAGTAGAAAGTACAGTAGATAATTTTGATACATAAAAGATTTCTTCAAACACTTTTTGTAACATTTTCTTATGAAGGAAGAAGAATATGTTGCCAGACTATTTGTACTGAAGTATTAATGATGGATATTATTAGGATCTTTTCTTGATAAAAGAGAAAAGCAATATTCATGTGTTGTTGTTGTTGTTCTGTGCCGTCGAGTCAGATCCGACTCATGGTGACCCCTCCTTGGGTTTCCAAGGCAGTTTCACTATGGAAGTAGATTGACCAACCTTCCTTCTGAGGAGTGGCTGTTGAGTTTGAACTGCCAGCTTTCTGATTAGCAGTCAAGTGCCTTAGGCACTACATCACCAGAGCTCCCATACTCATGTGAAAGGTGTTAAAAGTTAGACATTAGGTATGATATACCAGAGATGTATATTTGTGAGAAAGTGAATTAAAGCTCATTTTGTACTATTTAGTGAGATTTGGCCATAAAGATATTTTAATATTAATGTATTATTAAATTGTTATCTGATGCAAAATCAAGCAGTTGATCTGATAAACTCGTATTAATCAAAGTGGTTCTTTGAAGAAAAAAATATTAATGACAAAAATAACTTTCATTTCTGACATAACAAAATTAATTGATGGAAGTTTAGAACATGAATCAGTGAGGGTCAGATGTATTTTTGACTGAAAGATGGACAGAGAAGTGGAGGACACTATGAAAGTTTGATGTTGAGGGGCAAGGATGTTGTCAGGCAGATTAAATTAATCTTATTAGCATGATTTCCTGAATCCCAATGCTACTTCTTAGTCCCCGGCTTACGCAAAGGGTTAAGTGCTTAACTACTAACTGAAAGGTGAGTGGTCAAACCATCACAGACGTGCTTCAGAATAAAGGCCTGGCATTCTGCTTCTGAAAATTCACAGACTTGAAAACCGTGTTTAGTGCAGTTCTACACTTCAACACATGGGGTTGCCATAAATTGAAATGGACTTGATAGCAATGAGTTTGGTTTGGTTGTTGCTACTTCTTACTCCATGTCAACAAGAAAGTAGGAGATAATCTAGGAATCAGGGAGCTAGTGCAAAGGATATACTAATACCACAACAGTAGACATTGATATCCATCCTGAGTGACTAATGACCCACTATGAAAATACCCTGCCAAAGGCATTGGGAATTTAGTGCCTATGTTTTTTTGAAAGTAGTGTTAAATGCTCAGACTAGTCATGCCACTGAGATTAAAACAGACTATTTTTGTTTTATCTGGTGAAGTGTAGTAAATTACTTAGTGTGGCTTCTCTACCCATAAATCATTGTAAACTCAGTGGTGGAATGAGCAACTGAGGAGCTCCTGATTGTAAATGCTATCCACCTGGAGTATTTTTGTTGGGAGTGGCACAATACAATGTTCTGGGAGGTCCCACTCTCTCTCACGTGCTTAAAGTTCTGATGCTGTGATTGGCTAGTTTGACCACCCTGCCGGGCTCAAAAGGAGGCATTCTAGAGGCAGAACACTCTCTGACTGCTGGTGGAGGAAGACGTGCTGCTGAAAGAGACACGTGCTGCTGGGAAAGAGATGCAAGAGACACGCATTGCTGCGTTAGACACCGAGGGACCAGCACTGCTGGGAAAGAGACTGTGAGAAACTGTTGGCTGAGGGACTGTGGGCTGGGAGAGAGACTGAGCGTTCTTCCTGAATTTGGGTTGTAGCCTGGTGCTTCCTTAATAAACCCCGTAATCCGTGAGTTCTGTGTGGCCACTGCAGTGAATTACTGAACCCAGGAGAGAGGTGGTGGGTGCTTTGGGAGGAATGGTTGGTGAAAGGGATGGAGGGAGGCAGCATGTCTGGCCTGGCAGGAATAGGCCTTGGGTTACTGCTGGTAATCCTGTCTTCCTCTTGTGGGATTAGAGGAGGTCAGAACATGTGGCCTCCTCGCCATTTTTGCAGTTGGTGTCAGAAG
>NW_006922273.1:353762-367861 GCF_000298275.1 Orycteropus afer afer | reverse complement strand
ACGTGCTGCTGGGAAAGAGACGCAAGAGACACTCATTGCTGAGTGAGATACCAAGGGACCAGCACTGCTGGGAAAGAGACTGTGAGAAACTGTTGGCTGAGGGATGGTGGGCTGGGAGAGAGGCTGAGCGTTCTTCCTGAATTTGAGTTGTAGCCTGGTGCTTCCTTAATAAACCCCATAATCCGTGAATTCTGTGTGGCCACTGCAGTGAATTACTGAACCCAGGAGAGAGGTGGTGGGTGCTTTGGGAGGAACAGTTGGTGAAAGCGCTGGAGGGAGGCAGCATGTCTGGCCTGGCAGTAATAGGCCTTGGGTTACTGCTGGTAATCCTGTCTTCCTCTTGTGGGATTAGAGGAGGTCAGGACATGTGGCCTCCTTGCCGTTTTTGCATCTGGTTAATGTGAAAGCCATTTGCAGTTTTAAAAGGAATAAATGAACCAACAAATGAAAATCTCCAACATTTAACTCTTGCTATTATTTACCTAAAATATACTTAAAGAGCTGTGTCATTTAGGATACTTTTGGCTACAACGAAACCTTGAATGGGATGTCATTTGTCATCTCATCAATAAGGCAGAAGGTGAACTTGATGCCATCAGGGCTTTTGTTCCATTTCTTTGCCATTCTCTCAGCTCTTCTCTCCTTTTGGTGGTGACTTTGGCTATGCTCTTGGTCAAAAAATAGATGTCAGCACTTCTTGAACAATGCATATCTTGTCCACCTTAAATGGGTAAGAGAAACTCTCATCTAACTATGGAATGTAAGTCGACAGCACCTCCAGTCTAATTGTTCTGTATGTCCTCTAAAGAAAAAAACCTCACTGTCATCAAGTTGATTCGACTCATAGTGACCCCTCCTTGGATTTTCGAGTCAGTATCTCTGCACAAGTAGACTGCCCAACCTTCTTTCTGAGTAGTGGCTGGTGGGTTTGAACTGCCAGCCTTCTGGTTATCAGTCAAATACCTTAGGCACTATGCCACCAGAGCTCCCTACTGGACCATACAAATCTTCAGTATTAAACCCTGAACTTCTGAAAAATAATTGCCAAAGATTAATATGATTGGCTTAGACTAATCAGAGTAAATATTATTTTAAAAAGTAGGAAGAAGGGAATGAATATTAGTTAGAAAACTTCGGGATTTATTGGAAAGTCCACTACTATAGATTTTATGATAAACTTACAAGAAGAGATGTGAAATAAAAAAATAAAATAAAACAAATAAATCATTAAATCATTATTTTATTGTGTTTTTCTACAGTGAAATACCATTCAATTTCATACTTCTGACTGCATTTGTGCATCAAAATGTAAAAAGTTAAGGTCATGAAATTTAAAGTTTTTTCAAGCTGCATAAAATATGAAGGTAATATTAATAGTCTTTTTCTAGGTCTTAGAGAGAAAACATGAAATCAAAGTCCTAGCTTATTCAAAATTATTTGGAGGTGTTCTTCAATATTTAGTTTGAATTTATGGAAAATGCATATGGAGGTTTCCACATATTAACTTATTATTAGTTTAAAAATTATAATATCAATACGTCCCTTAGTTCACATATGAAGTATCAGCTTGTCTACAATGCCAGTAAGAAACAATGATAACAATTTAAAGAATGATTTAAAAAATCACCTATTCAGATGAACAACAAGAACAAATAATCAAAGAACAAATAACTGTTGTTGTTGTTAGGTGTCATAGAGTTGGTTTCAACTCATAGGGATCCTATGTACAACAGAATGAAACACTGCCTGGTTCTGTGCCGTCCACAAAAATGTTTCCATGCTTGAACCCATTTTTGCAGCCACTGTGTGTCAATCCATCTCGTTGAGGATTTTCCCCTGTTTTGCTGACCCTCTACTTTACCAAGCATGATATGCTTTTCCAGGGTCTGATCCCTTTTGACAATATGACTAAAGTATATGAGACCAAGTCTGGCCATTCTTATTTCTAAGGAGCATTCCAGGTTTAATTCTTCAAAGACAGATTTGTTCATTCTTCTGACAGTCCATGGTATTTTCAGTTTTCTCCACCAGCATCACATTTCAAATGCATCAGTTCTTCTGCTGTCCTCCAGCTCTAAAATGCACAAGATGATTGAAAATATCATGGCTTGGGTCAGTTGTACTTTAGTCCTCAAAGTGATGTGTTTGCTCTTAAACACTTTAAAGAGAGGTCTTTTTCAGCAAATTTGCCCAATGTAATATGTCAGTTGATTTCTTCCCTGCTGCTTCCATGGGTATTGATTGTGGGTCCAGTGAAATGAAATCCCTAAAAACTTCAATCATTTTGCCATTTATCATGATATTGCTTATTGGTCCAGTCGTGAGGGCTTTTGCTTTTGTTATGTCGAAGTGTAATCCATACCGAAGACTGTAGTCTTTTGTTGTCATCAATAAGTGCTTCAAGTCTTCTTCACTTGCAGCAAGCAAAGTTGTGTCATCTGCATATTCCATGTTGTTAATGATTCTTCCTCCAATCTTTATGCTGTGTTCTTCATATAGTCCAACTTCATGGATTATTTGCTCAGCATACAGACTTAATAACTTTGGTGAAAGGACACAACCCTGACACACAACTTTCCTTATTTTAAACCATACAGTATCCCCTTGTTCTGTTGTAATGACAGCCTCTTGGTCTATGTACAGGTTCCTCATGAGCACAATTAAGTATTCTGGAATGCCTATGTTATACATAATCTGTTATGGCCCACTTGGTGAAATGCCTTTGCATAGTCAATATATCACAAGTAAACATCTTTCTGGTATTCTTTGCTTTCAGCCAAGATCCAATGACATCAGCAATGATATCCTACATTCCACAACCTCTTTGAGATACAGCTTGAATTTCTTGCAATTCCCTGTCCATGTATTGCTGCAACTGTTTTTGAGTTATCTTCAGCAAAATTTTACTTACATGTTGTGGTAGGTAAGGTTGTTGTCAACTTGGCTGGTCCTGGTTGAGTGGTTAGCTGGTTGTAGTATTCCCCATGATGAGACTGGTAATCAACTCCATAGTAGAATCTACTGTGAGCAGCTGAGTAGCTCCTTGAGGGATGTGGGCTGCTTCCAGTATATAAGAAACAACTTTGAGGAAGGTCTTCAGCTAATGGCATTCTTGAACCCTGTAAGTAGTCAAGCCTTTGTTCAGCAGCCTGTCATGTTGCTCTGCTGATCTTGGGACTTTTAATGGAATTGAATTAATGGCCTGCTGTGTGGTTTGGTAATAGCAGGACTATGCCTTTTCACTTGTTGACCTTGGATTTGTCAGTCTCAGCAGCCAGCAACTGCCTGAGTGAAGAGATGCCTCTAGTTTCAGTGGGCCGGAGCAAGAGACAGACTTGAAGCCCAAGGTCAAGGGGCTTTCACCCAGCCCCTAGAGTCTGGCAACCAGAACTTAGACTTCTAACCTCCAAAATTGTAAGAGCATAAACTGTTTTGTTAAAGCCATCCTATTTGTGGTATTTCTGTTAGAGAGCACTAGGTAACCAAAACACATGTGATATTGAGAATATCATTTGATAGTTTCCACATTCTCTTGGATCATCTTTCTTTGGAGTGGGCACAGATATAGATCCCTTCCACTTGTTTGACCAGGTAGCTGTCTTCTAAAGCATTTCTAGACTGCATCTGTTTGTTGAAACATCTTAACGGGTATTCCATCAATTACTGGAGCCTTGTTTTTTTTTGTCAGTTTCTGCAGTGCAGCTTGGGCTTCTTTCGGTATGATCAGTCTTGATCATATGCTACCTCCTGAAACAGTTGAACATCGACCAATTCTTTTTGGTACAGTCACTCTATGTATTCCTTTCATCTTCTTTTGATGCTACCTGCATCATTCAACATTTTGCCAATAAAATCCTTCAACAATGCAACTTGAAGCTTGAATTTTCTCTTCAGTTATTTCTGTTTGAAAAATGCCAAGCACATTCTTCCCCTTTGATTTTCCAACTCCAGGTCTTTGCATATTTTATTATAATTTGTTTTCTCAAGTATCCTTTGCAATCTTCCATCCAATTCTTCTACTCATCATTTCTTCCATTCACTTTAACTACTTTCTGTTCAAGAGCAAGTTTCAGAGTCTCTTCTGACACTCATTTTGGTCTTCTCTTCTTTTCCTGTCTTTTTAATAACTTTTTGATTTCTTCATATATGATGTCTTTGATGTCATGCCATGACTCATCTAGTTTTCAGTCACTGGTGTTCAGTGGACCAAATAAATTTTTAAGCTGAATTCTAAATTCAGACGGCATATACTCAAGGTCATATTTTAGCTCTTGTGGATTTGCTTTAATTTTCTTCATCTTTAATTTAACTTTGTATATAGCAATTTATGGTCTGTTCTACTCTCACCCTCTGGCCTTGTTCTGACTGGTGATATTGAGCTTCTCCATGGTTTCTTTCCACAAATGTAGTAAATTTGATTTATGTGTATTCCATCTCATGAGGTCCACATGTATAGCTGCCATTTATGTTGTTTAAAAAGATATTTGCAATGAATCAGTCATTGATTGTCCAAAATTCTATCGTGCAATCTCCAGCACCATTTTTCTATGTGAAATGATTTATTTCTCTATGTCATTTTTCTATCACTGTGTTAAAGATATCAAAACAAATTTACAGTCCTATTTCAACAATTTTTCTCTGGTTATTCTTTTAAAACTTATAGCACACATTTCCAGATTTTATTCTTTTTAAAACTCATAGCCCATGTTTCCAGATTTACATAATTTGTAATAAAGAAAAGATAAAATAGGTTAAATGTATAACTTACTTAAGAAGGTGAGATATTTCAAATATTTTTTTTTAAATGGCACTATTTTAAGTGACTTACTTTCTTTGGGGACTCTTAAGTCTCAATAGAGTTTCCTCTGGAATGGAAAAATATCTCTCAGTTTTTCATAATTATCATAGAGTCTTACATAGTAAGTTCCATTTCATGAATAAAACAGAGTGAACTTAACCTAAATTAACTTCTTCTTCCAAGTTTTGTGTATGAAAGATTGAATTTTGCACCATGAACCATTAAGTGTATATCTGACATAATGCATTTATTCAGTCTTAAGTGCTGTTTTGAAACGAGCCCCGTTGGCTCAATCCTTAAACACTTGGCTGCTAATCAAAGGTCAGTGGTGTGAACCCACCAGTGGTTCCGTGGATGAAAAGACTTGATGATCTTCTCCCACAAAGATCACAGCCTAAGAAACCATATGAGGCAATTCCACTCTGTCCTACAGGGTCCCTATGAGTCAGAATCTAGTCAACGGCACACAATAGCAACAACAGTGCTGTTCTAGAATTTTTTTTTTTTTTCCTTAACTTTCCAGAAATTCAAGCTACAGCTTGTGAGCCTACAGCTTGTGATCTCAGGCTTTGCCACATTTGTCCTGCTACCCACAATTTGCCTGGCCAACATGAAGAATTAAGGGCATAAGCCAGCCTTAACGTGTAGCTCTTGACCAGTTGCCATTAAATCTGGTGATTCCTGGTGGCCTCAGCAGTGTCAGTAGAATTGTGCTCCAAAGAGTTTTCAATGGCCAATTTTTTAGAAGTAGATCACCAGACTTTCTTCTGAGGAGTCTGTACATAGACTTGACTCTCTAATCTTTCCTTTAGGAGGCAGTATGTTACCTGTTAGCCACACAAGGACTTCTCTGGAAAGCATAGGTAGAGATAATTTTTCCTGTAAAATATAAGACAAATTGGGAAGCTACTTGCAGGCTTTTAAAACTTCAGAAACTAAGCAATGAACTAGAAGATAAAACAGAAACACTAAACATGCTATTAGGCTGACTAACTGGGCTGTCCCATTGCACTATGACCTTAAACCTCCAAACCAAGAAACCAAAACCCATGCATGATGTCTTTGGCTGTACATAAGCAGCCTAACTAGCTGCTTTTGTTGTTGTTGTTATACATCTATCATACAACTTTTGCCAATTCAACTTTTTAAGATGTATGACTAATTGACAGCAGTTACATTAATTGGCTCTGAAACCTTACCCTCCCTTAACTAATGCAAGTTTTCCATCACCATAAACCAAAACTCAGTGCTCCCTTTTTCCCACTTTTATGCCCTTGGTAACCACTATTAACTTTAGTTTCCATATATTTGCCTGTTCTTATCTTTTTATATAAGTGATGTCATATATTTGTCCTTTTGTGATTGACTTATTTCATTCAGCATAATGTCATCAAATTGCTGTGCATATTCTAAACAACAATAATAAAATATAATAATTATACAGACACATTTATACATATATATATGTGTGTGTGTGTGTGTGTATATATATATATGAAAAATGATAAACTGATTTGATGCTTGGTCCTTCTATACCAAAAAACCAAACTCACTGCCATTGAGTTGGATCTGACTCACAGTGACCCCTCCTTGGATTTCTGAGGCGATGTCACTACAGAAGCAAGGGGTGGCTGGTGGATTTGAACTGCCTGCCTTCTGGTTAGCAGTCAAATGCCTTAAGCATTATGCCACCAGAGCTCCCAGCCCTTCTATAGATCAAGGATTTTTTTTTCTCTCAAAATCCCAAACCACAGTTTATGGCAATGGCTGACAATTGTCAAGAGTATTAGAGGCAGAAATTGCAGCCACAAAACAGAATGGGAAACTAATTTTATCATCTACCAAACATTCATCTGTTTTCTGCTTAGAATCAGATGCACCAAGTCTGTAAAGATGATTCTACAACAATGTTAATTTCTTAATCTGCCTTTAAACTATTTTAGGTTCTGCTACTCAAAAGGAAATGAGTTGAATAGAAATAGATGAAAAATAACAGAGAACATTTAAAAACTCTCTTTTTAAGATCACATAAGACTTTTGAAAAGATGCTAATAAAATTTACCCATAAATATGTTACAGCGATTATCTAACTTGAATAATAAGGAACACTGAAGCTAAACTAGAGCAGTTAAAAATAAAGCCATAGCTATTCTTTCTTAAAGAGGGACTTATATCATTAGATGACTGAAGGTGACAGCAGTTTATTTTGTACTGGGAAGATCCATAAAACCAAAAACCCCTTATAGTTGTGGAATCAATTCTGATGCATAGCTATGCCACATGATAGAGCTGAGCTGCTCCATAGGTTTCCAAGGCTGTAAATCTTTCTCGAAGCAGATTGCTTCGTCTTTGTCCTGTGGAATGGCTGGGAGGTATGAACCACCAACTTTATGGTTAGCAGCCAAGTTCTTAACCACTGTGCCACCAGAATTTCTTGCTTAAAGCTCCATAGGAAAAAAATCTAATAAACATGAAATGTGTGGAAGGTGAATAGCAAAAAGAAGGCCAGTTAAATTTATGTAGGTTAATATCAGTGACCACCACTCATTTGTTAGTTTGTTGTACTGTGTTGGTTTGGGAATTGCTGTGATGCTGAAAGTTATGCCACTCCTATTTCAAATACCAACAGGGTCACCCATGATGGACAAGTTTCAGTAGAGTTTACTAAGACAGACTAGGAAGAAAAACCTAGCAGTCTACTTCTCACAAAGAAATTGGGCACTGAAAACCTTATGAACAGCAGTAAAATATTGTCTGATAATAGTACTGGAGGATGAGATCTTCAGGTTGGAAGGTACTGAAAATACTAGGGGAGAGCTGTCTTCTCAAAGTAGAGTTGACCTTAATGACATGGATGGAGTAAAGCTTTTATGACTTTCATTTGCTGATGTGTCACAACTCAAATTGAGAAGCACTAGATGCAAACATTCATTAATAAATGGAATGTGGAATGTATGAAGTATAAGTCTAGGAAAATTGGAAATTGTGAAAACTGAAATGGAGTCATAAAAATCAATATCCTAGGCATTATGAGCTGAAATGGACTGATATTGGACATTTTGAATCTGACAATAATATGGTCTACTGTGCTAGGAATAATAAATTGATGAGGAATGGGATCACATTCATCATCAAAAAGAACATTTCAAGATCTGTCCTAAACTACAATGCTGTCAATGATAGGGTAATATCCATATGCCTACAAGGAAGATCAGTTAATACAACTATTATTCAAATTTACACACCAACTACTAATTCCAAAGATGGGATACTGAAGATTTTTACCCACTTCTGCAGTCTGAAATTGATTAAACATGCAATCAAGATGCATTGATAATTACTGGTGTTTGGAATACAAAAATCTGAAACAAAGAAGAAGGATTTGTGTTTGGAAAATAAGGCCTTGGTGGTGGAAATGATGTTGGAGAGTGCATGATAGAATTTTTCAAGACTGACTTATTAATTTCAAATAACTCTTTTCAGTACAAACAGTGACTATATACATGTACCTTGCCAGATAGAATACACAGACCACAAATCTGCTACATCTGTGGAAAGAAATGATGGAGAAGTTCAATACCATCAGTCATACCAAGGTCAGGGATCAACCTGTGAACAGATCATTGAGTGCTCAAATGCAAGTTCAAGTTGAAGCTGAAGAAAATGAAAGCAAGAGCCAAAATATGACCTTGAGTATATCCCATCTGAATTTAGAGACCAGCTCAAGAATTGAATTGGTCCATTGATCATTAATTACCAAAGAGCAGATGAATTGTGGGATGACATCAATATCATACATCAAGAAAGCAAGAGGTCATTAAAAAGACAGGAAAGAAAGAAAAGACTAACTGAATGTCAGCAGAGACTATGAAACTTGCTTTTGAACATAGAGTAGCTAAAGGGAATGGAAGAAATATGAATTAAAAGAGCTGAACAGAAGATTTCAAAGGGCAGTTTGAAAAGACAAAATATTATAATGAATTGTGCAAAGACCTGGAGTTAGAAAACCAAAAGTGAAGTATATGCTCAGCATTTTCTAGTAGAAAGAAAGAACTAAAGGAAAAAAAAAATCAAGCCTTGAGTTACAATACTGAAGGATTCTATAGGCAAAATATTGAATGATGCAAGAAGCATCAAAAGAAGACGGAATACACAGTCTCTGTGCCAAAAAGTTGAAAGGTCAATGTTCAACCATTTCAAGGGCTAGCATATGATCAAGAACCAATGATACTTGAAGGAAAAAGTTCAAGTTGCACTGAAGGCATTGGTGAAAAACAAATCTCTAGGAATTGATGGAATACCAATTGAAATGTTTCAACAAAAGAATGCAGCTCTGGAGGTGATCACTCATCTATGCCAAGAAATTTGAAAGATAGCTGCCTGTCCATTTTTACAGAAAGAAATCCATATTCATGCCCATTGCAAAGAAAGGTGATGCTACCGAATACAACAGTTATCAAACAGTATCATCAATAACACACACAAATAAAATTTTACTGTAAGTAATTCAAAAATGGTTGCAGCAGTACGTTGACAAGAAATGCCAGATCGGAACAAGGAATGTCACTGCTAATATCACATGGATCTGGGCTGAAAGTGGAGAATACCAGTAATATTTATTTTGTTCCAATACTTAGAAATAATAAAAGATAAACATTTTAATTTCTTGGAAAGGAACATACCTTATTATATAACCACTAACTACTGTATTATGCTTCCTTGACTATTTCAAGGAAGAATTCATTAAAGCTCTTATAAACCTTTAGTTTTTGGTTTATAAGTTAGTAAGGCAAGGGATTTTTTCAAGTTTACAGAAAGTTAACAACCAATATCAAAGTAAATAATCAACAAATGAAATACCTTGTTAGTCTCTCTTATAAAATTAATTAGAAAAAAATGGTGCAGTTAATAGATTTTTTTGCAATATTATTACTTTAAATGAGAATGCTTATATCTATATATATAATTTTAATATACAATCTATTTTGATACAATAAATACTATATTAATACATATTTTAAAATATATTAAATATATTTATAAACATATCTTAATAATTGTTTTGTAAAGTGAACAATTACTATAATTATTTTTCATGTATCAGAGATTTGATAGAAACAAAGAAACCAATGATATAGCTGTAATTTGTACCAGAGGCAACATCAAAACCAAATATTTTTCTAGAAGTATTCATTCAGAAAAATAAGAATTTGTTTCCACATGTTTTACTGCTTGTATTCTCCATGGTATAAAAACAAATATTACTATTGAAATTAGTGTTCTCAAAAAAGATTCATATTCAATCTTGTTTCTGGTACAAATTATATTTAGGACAAATAACCCTATATCCATTTTTTTAAAATATTTTTTTTTTCTTTTTTTTTGCAAAGCAAGTACAGTGCTAAATCTGCTTCATTATATTAGGTATGGAGACATTAATGAACCCAGGTGAATAAGAATTTATTCATAGCTTTTAGAAATAGTAACAAGTTTATATTAAAGAAAGAAAATAGCCAAAGCAATTCCAAGAAGAGCAAATAAACAAAGGTAAAACATCCTCATCAGCAAACATCTTCAGCAGAAAAAAAAAAAAAAATGTTTTGTGTTCTTCAGCTGACCTTTGGTGTTCTTCAACACCAATTCTGGGTAGTATTTATAATGGCTTTCTGAAGAGAATGGCAGGAGCTGAGTGGATGAATCAATAACTCAGAGTGAATCTATATACAGTTGTAGAACTGAAGAGTCAATTCTTTTATTCTTGGCTAGAATCCACCTGGGTTGAAATAGGGATAAACATGGACACACTAGTCTCTACAACTACAAAGACATTTATACAGGTGTTTTTTTCATTTCTGCATCAATGCAAAAACCAGTGATATAACTCTAACAACCTCAGAGAATACAGGATTTTAGAGGATGCAACTTCCCCATTACAGAACAGAGAATGACTTCTAACAAAATTGACTGTTTCACATGTTCTCCAGTATTGGCTATTTGCCAGTCCCTTTGGACTTATTCAGAAATAATACTGGAATGGAAAAATCTCATTTGATGTGAGAATTGTTTTTTTGTTTTTTTCTTTTCTGGGCTTGTAACAGACAAGTTGGTAAAATTATATGATATAAATAATTTTGAAGCTAATGTGATGATCACATTTAAAATGTATTTAATATCATTTTATGGATGGTACTTTTAAATAGAAATTGAACATAATATAAAATATTGGCAAATACAGAATTTTGTAACTCCCTGAAAATCTTGCTTTAATTCTACCAATTGCAGCACCACAAAAGTGAAGCAAAGCTACATTGTCAGGTTTATTTATTCGATAAACATTTTAGAATCATATATACAGAGTGCCTACCATGTGTAAAGGACTTTACAAGGTAACAGGGAATAACAAAATATACAAAACTTGTGGTTCCTGGGGATATACAAGTATCACAAAAATTGTGGTCCATGCAGTATCCCCTTGTTCTGTTTGAATGACTGACTCTTGATGTGGCCATCATTTTCTCAGTCAATTTCCTGAGATGATAGTTATGGTCCTACGCCATTCTCATATTCAGTTGCAAATCAGACTGTTCTGCTCCTTAAGATTTTCATTGACTAACTTTTAGAAGTAGATTATCAGGCCTTCCTTCTTTGTCTGTCTTACTGTGGAAGATTTGCTGAATTGTGTTCAGAATCATAGTAACACCCAAGGCTCTAGTCAAAGACAGGTTGTGGCTGCACTTCAAGGTGCACTGGCCAGGTCTCCAGCATGGAAGGTAAGAATTCTGTCACAGAAGCACTGATTCATCTGAGTTGTTTTAGCTGCTGTTGAGTCAGTTCTAACTCATACCGGTGCTATGTACAGCAGAATGAAACACTACCTGGTCCTGAGTCATCCTCAGAACCAGCCATCCTCGCTGCTTTACTGGAGCCCATCTTCATAGCCATTGTGTCAATCCATCTTGTTGAGATCTTCTTTTTCACTGCTCTCCACTTATCAAGCAGGATGTCCTTCTCCAGGGACCGGACCATCCTAATAATACGGCCAAAGTACAAGAAAAGAAGTCTCGCCATCCTTACTTCTAAAGAACATTCAGGCTGTATTTCTTCCAAGATAGGTTTGTTCGTTCTTCAGGTAGTCCATGGTACATTCACTATTCTTTGTTAACACCAGAATTCAAATCCATCAATTCTTCTTTGGTCTCTCTTGTTCATTGCTTTTGCAGTCTTATGAGGCAATTGAAAATACCATGCTTGGGTTAGGCACACCTTATTTTTCAAAGTGACATCTTTGCTCTTTAACACTATAAAGGTGTTTTTCAGCAGATTTTCCCACTGCAATGCCTTGTTTAATTTCTTGACTGCTGATTTCATGGGTATTGATTGTGGATCCAAGTAAAACGAAATCCTTGACAACTTTAATCTTTTCTCTATTTATCATGATATTGCTAATTAGTCCAATTTTGAGGATTTTTGTTTTCTATATGTTGAGGTGTAATCTGTAGTAAGGACTTCATATCTTCTTTGATCTTCATCACTAAGTGCTTCAAGTACTCTACTTTCAGGAAGCAAGGTGTGTCATGTGAAATGGCAAGCTGTTAACGAGTCTTCCTCTGATCTTGATGCCATGTTTTTCTTCATAGAGTCCAGCTTCTCAGATTATTTGCTCAGCACACAGATTGAATAAGTATGGTGAAAAGATAAACCCTGATGTGCAGATTCTGATTTTAAACCTTGCAGTATCCCCTTGTTCTGTTTGAATGATTACCTCTTGATGTATGTACAGGTTCTATATGAACACAATTAAGTATTCTAGAATTTCCATTCTTCAAAATGTTATCCATAATTTGATATGATTTATACAGTCTAATGTCTTTGTATAGTCAATAAAACACAAGTTAACATCTTTTTGATATTCTCTATTTTCAGCCAAGATCCATCTGACATCAGGAATGATATCCTTTCTCTATGTCTTCTGAATCTGGCTTGAATTCCTGGACTCTCCCTGTCAACATACTGCTATAAGCATTTTTGAATTATTTTCAATAAAATTTTACTTGCATGTGATATTAATGATACTGTTTAATAATTTCTGCATTTTTTTGGATCACCTTTCTTTGGAATGGGCACAAATATAGATCTCTTCCAGTTAGTTAGCTATTAGGTAGCTATCTTTCAAATTTTGGAAGCATAGACCAGTGAATGCTTCCAGAATTCCATCCATTTGTTGAAATATCTCATTTGTTATTCTGTCAATTCCTGGAACTTTGTTTGTCACCAATGCCCTCACTGCAATGTGGGTTTCTTTCTTTAATACAATTGGGTTGGGTCTTGATCATATGCTTCCTCCTAAAATGGTTGAACATCAGCCAATTGTTTTTGGTACAGTGACTGTATATTTCTCCCATCTTCTTTTGATACTTCCTGCATTCAATATTTTTCCCATAGAATCCTTCAATATTGCAACTCAAACCTTGAAATTTTTCTTCCACTTTTTACAGTTAGAGAAGTGCTGGTAATGTTCTTCCCTTTTGGTTTCCTGAGTCCAGATATTTGCACATTTCATTATACTACTTTACTTTTTCTTCTTGAGTCACCATTTGAAATTTTGTTTATATCTTTCACTTCACCGTTTCTTCTATTCCTTTTACCTAATTCCAAGAGCAAGTTTCAGAGTCTCTTCTGACATCCATTTTGGTCTTTTCTTCTTTCTCTGTGCTTTTTAACATCCTTTCCTTTAATCATGTATGGTGTTTAATGTCATCACACAACTTGTCTGATCTTTGGTTATTAGTATTCAATGTGTCAAATCTAATCTTGAGCTGGTCTCTAAATTCAGGTGGAAAATATTCAAGGTTTTTTTTGGCTCTTGTTTTCGTTTTCTTCAGCTTCAACTTGGACTTGCATTTGAGTACTTGCTAGTTCAGCAGTTGATCTCTGACCTTGGTCTGGCTGATGATATTGAGCATCTTCATCATTTCTTTCCAAAGATGTAGGTTTGCTGCTTGTGTATTCCATCTGGCAAGGTCCATGTGTTTAATCTCTTCTATTTATGTTGTTGAAAAAGGAATTTGTAGTTAATTATTCATTTGTCTTGCAAAATTCTATAATGCGATCTCTGGCTTCATTGTTATCACCAAGGCATGTTTTCCAACTATATCCTTCTTTATTTTATTTTGATTTGGGTAAAGATTTACAGAGCAAATTCACTTTCCATATAGCAGTTCACATATACATTGTTGCATGTCATTGACCACAGTTTACCACAATGCAACAGCTCCCCTCCCACTTCCTCCCCATAGTTACC
>NW_006922273.1:350136-351195 GCF_000298275.1 Orycteropus afer afer | reverse complement strand
TTGGCCTGTTGCTTTTCATTCTTGCAGGCCCCGAGTGTCCTTGGGGTTGCTGGAAAGCAGAACGTGTTCTTAAGCCCCAGAAATTTGCTAGAGCGCTGTCTCTTTAAATATCCAAAATAGTCAATCCAACTATATCCTTCCTTTTAATTTCCAACTTAAGCATTCCAATCACCAATAATGATCAATACACCTTGATTGTATGCTTGATCAGTTTCAGACTGCAGAAGTTGGGAGAAATCTTCAGTTTTTTTCTTTAACATTAATGGTTGATGTGTAAATTTGAACAATAGTTGTTTTAACAGGTGTTCTTTCTAGTCATGTCACTATTCTATCACTAATAGCATTTATACTTCAGGATAGATCTCGAACTTTTTTTTTTGTTGTTGTTGTTCATTTGTTTTTGTTTTCTATGACCAATGCAACACCTATCCTCTTCAATTTTTCGTTCTTGGCAGATTCAAAGGAGCTCTGGTGGAACAGTGCATAATGCATTTGAATGCTGACCAGAAGGTTCGTGGTACAAACACAGGCACTCTATGGGAAAAAGATGAGAAAATCTACTCCATAACTATTTATAGCCTAATGCAAATGCACTGCAATTGAGTTGGATCTGACTCATAGAGACCCCTCCTTAGGTTTCCGAGGTGACATCACTAAAGAAGTATATTGACCAACCTTCCATCTGAGGAGTGGCTGGTGTGTTTGAATTGCCAGCTTTCTGGTTAGCAGTCAAGTACTTTAGGCACTATGCCACCAGAGCTCCTATTTATAGCCTAGGAAGCTCAATAAGAGTGATTATGAGTCAGAACTGGCCCGATAGTGGTGTTTTTTTTTTTTTTTTTTTTCAGATTTCAATACCAGTCCATTTCAACTCCCAAATGCTTTATACATTCCACTTTATTTTTACAACTTCCAATATTCCTAAATTCATACTTCATACATTCCATGCTCCATTTGGTTTTGTTCATTTGTTTCAAATATTCTATTTAAAAGAAAAATTATTGTGATTTGGGTGAAAGTTTACAGAGCAAATTCATTTTCCACACAGTATGTTATTCA